>NC_091991.1:175129150-175207481 GCF_044704955.1 Pristiophorus japonicus | reverse complement strand
TTTCAGTGGCTGCAGTTTTAATTAAATCTCAAGCACTCTCGGCCTCGCAGCTCTCCGCAATAAACAGCGATAATGAAAGGTGATGCCCCTGAGTCGGGCTACACATCCAACCAGACGGGGGGGAAAAAAACAGAAAAATGGGGCGAGCAATTAGAAATAGTGTGCGTGCAGCCTGGGCGATGGTGATTAGTTAGCATTCCAAGCGTTGAGGCCGAGCTGGTTTTAATAGTCGCGCTGATGCAAACGGCTGGCATCTTGGAGGAGAGGAATGGCATTGACTCCATCGTAATTACCTCGGATTTTCATATTCCTGCTCCCTTTATATCTCCCCGTGTCCAAGGCGGCCGTCACTCGCAGTTTAGTCAATCCCAGCTGAGGCTGAGCAATTTCCATGGATTCTATTGAACTAATTAGTTTTTTTTTCTTCCCCCCCCCCCCCCCCCCCCCCGCTCCCTCCCTCTCTCTCTCTCTCTCTTTCTCCCTCCACGGTGCTTTCTCTTTTCACCAAATGCTTTGTGTACAGCTAGCTGTGATTGTTTAAGTTGGGGAGAGCTTGACATCACCCCACAGCATTAATATCGACACCGTTCTGGGCACCGTGACAGTCTGGGAGAGGGGATTCGATCCCAATTATATTTCAATATCAAATATAATAATTAGGAGCGTTAGCAGCGGCGCTGCATGTTTGAGCAGCACTCGTCCCCGAAATGTCACTTCGCTGTCATGAATCCGTTAAGTCTGTGACTGTACTGTGCCTGCATCAGATCTGCTAAGACTTGCATGTCCATATAGCGCCTTTCACGACCTCACGAGTCCCAAAGCGTTTCACAGCCAATGAAGTACCTTTTGAAGTGTAGTCACTGTTGTAATGTAGGAAAGGCGGCAGTCATATTGCGCACAGCAAGCTCCCACACACAGCAATGTGATAATGACCTAGATCATCTGATTTTTAGTGATGTTGGTTGAGGGATAAATATTGGCCCCAGGACGCCGCGGACAACTCCCCCTACTCTTCTTCGAAATAGCGCCGCGGGATCTTGGTGAGGCCACACCTGGAGTATTGTGTACAGTTTTGGTCTCCTAACTTGAGGAAGGACATTCTTGCTATTGAGGGAGTGCAGCGAAGGTTCACCAGACTGATTCCCGGGATGGCGGGACTGACATATCAAGAAAGACTGGATCAACTGGGCTTGTATTCACTGGAGTTCAGAAGAATGAGAGGGGATCTCATAGAAACGTTTAAAATTCTGATGGGTTTAGATAGGTTAGGTGCAGGAAGAATGTTCCCAATGTTGGGGAAGTCCAGAACCAGGGGTCACAGTCTAAGGATAAGGGGTAAGCCATTTAGGATCGAGATAAGGAGAAACTTCTTCACCCAGAGAGTGGTGAATTCTCTACCACAGAAAGTTATTGAGGCCAATTCACTAAATATATTCAAAAAGGAGTTAGATGTACTCCTTACTACTAGGGGGATCAAGGGGTATGGCGAGAAAGCAGGAATGGGGTACTGAAGTTGCATGTTCAGCCATGAACTCATTGAATGGTGGTGCAGGCTCGAAGGGCCGAATGCCTACCCCTGCACCTATTTTCTATGTTTCTATGTTTCTATGTTTACGTCCACCTGAGAGGGCAGACGGGGCCTTGGCTAAACAGAAAGGAAGTGAGAAAGCAAGAAAAACTTGCATTTATATTGTGCCTATCCTGACCCGAGGGCGTTCCAATGCAAACGTTAGCACTCTCGCCTCTGTGTCCTACGTTGTGGGTTCGTCCCACTCCAGAGACTTGAGCACAGCATCCAGGCTGACACTCCCAGTGCAGTACTGAGGGAGTGCCGCACTGTTGGAGGTGCTGTCTCTCAGATGAGATGTTAAACTGTCTCTCAGGTGGCCGTAAAAGATCCCATGGCACTATTTCGAAGAGGAGCATGGGAGTTATCCCCGGTGTCCTGGGGCCAATATTTATCCTTCAACCAAATCAGTAAAACAGATTATCTGGTCATTATCACATTGTTGTTTGTGGGAGCTTGCTGTGCGCAAATTGGCTGTCGCGTTTCCTACATTACAATTAGATTCCAAAAGTACTTCATTGGCTGAAAAGTGCTGTGGGATGCCCGGTGGTCGTGAAAGGCGCTATAGAAATGCAAGATCTCTCTTTTTTAAGGCAACAACAACAACAACCTGTATTTATGTAGCACCTTTAACGTAGTGAAACATCCCGAGACACTTCTCAGGAGTATTATGTGCTAAAAATTTGACACCGAGCTGCATAAGTAGAAATGAGTGCAGGTGACGGTCAAAGCGATAGGTTTTAAGGAGCGTCTTGAAGGTGGAAGGAGAGATCGAGAGGCGGAGAGGTTTAGGGAGGGAGTTCCAGAGCTTGGGGCCCAGGCAACACAAGGCACAGCTACCAATGGTTGAACGATTATAATCAGGGATGCTCAAGAGGGCAGAATTAGAGGAACGCAGACAACTCGGGGGGTTGTGGGGCTGGAGGAGATTAAAGAGATAGGGAGGGGCGAGGCCATGGAGGGATTTGAAAACAAGGATGAGAATTTTAAAATCGAGGCGTTGCTTAACTGGGAGCCAATTTAGGTCAACGAGCACAGGGGGTGATGGGTGAGCGGGGCTTGGTGTGAGTTAGGACACGGGGCAGCTGAGTTTTGGATCACCTCTAATTTACGTCGGGTAGAATGTGGGAGGCCAGCCAGGAGTGCGTTGGAATAGTCAGGTATAGAGGTAACTAGAGAATTAGAGTAATTCAGAGAATATGGGACCGTGAATTGTTACAATAGAGTAGAGATTTTGGCACGGACTGGGGTGGGGTGGAGCAGGGGGATGTATGGGTGCCGGGGAGGGGGGGGTGGAGGGCAGTTGGTGGGGGTTGAGTAAAACCATACACACAAAATACACCATCTCAGATTGGTGGGGTGTGGGGCGAAGATTCTAGCTCTGCTCTGGTATTTACTTCTAAGCTGTTATCAGCTGTGAGATGAGTTTTTACAAGGAATTCTCAATAATTGTTTTACACAAACCACCTTCCTCACCTCCCAGCAACACAAACTAATAGTCTACAATCAATTACTAACCCTCTGCAGACACTGTGTATAAGCAAATTAATTTAATGTTTATTTAGCGCTTGTTTCAGGTACAGGACTGACTAGGATGGGGAGCTATGCACCGATGAAGGCGTTGTCTTAGCACTGAACCCATGACCTCTGCCACCAGTAGCTGGCTGTCAATCAAATCAATTGGATTGTAATGTCCCCGTGGAGGCGGAGTTGCAGCTAAATAATAATCGGTGGATTTACAGTATGCAGCTTCCTTTTCCCCCTCTAAATCATCATTTTTTTAATTACATTTTTCCAGGATTACCACCTTCGTGCCGCATCCAAAGCCCAGAACGAGGCTGAGGAATGGAGTTGGTGCCAATGTACAATTTGCAGAATTGCGCACTCCAAACCACCAGCCCTCCCCAGCCAATCCAGGAAGTTTCCTTATCTAGGCTGACATTCCCAGTGCAGTGCTGAGGGAGCGCCGCACTGTAGGAGGTGCCATCTTTCATATGAGACATTAAACCGAGGCCCCGTCTGCCCTCTCAGGTGGACGTAAAAGATCCCACGGCACTATTTTGAAGAAGAGCAGGGGAGTTCGCCCCGATGTCCTGGCCAATATTTATCCCCTCAATCAACAGATTATCTGGCCATTATCACATTGCTGTTTATGGGAGCTTGCTGTGCGCAAATTGGCTGCCGCGTTTCCCACATTACAACAGTGACTGCACTCCAAAAGTACTTCATTGGCTGCAAAGCGCTTTGAGACCTCCGGTGGCCATGAAAGGCGCTATAGAAATGCAAGTCTTTATTTTTCTTCTTTTTTTTATCCACGTGGCTTATGAGGCCGAGTAAAGCAAATCGTGAGTGTCCCAGGTCCATCGTGTCCCTCAGCGCATCCTCCAGTCTTTATGTTTCCGTCCTCTTAACATCAACACCAGTTGACAGAGCCATACGACAACCTCCAATTTTATAAATGTCCATCCCAGTCCAACTCCAAAAAGCACTGCTTCCTCTCAAGGAGTCGGTACCTGCAGGCGAGGGAGGAGAGATTGGCAGAAAATGAAGCAATTTTTAAAACAAAACTCTCATCCTTGTTTCATTAACCACAAACTGACCATTGCAGCAATTTTAAGTTCACTCTTAAATTGTTTCACTCATAATAGAGGGACATTGACACATGTACAGAGTGGCATACTATATGTAAGAAAGAAAGATAAAAAAGTAACTTTTATTTCTATAGCGCTCTACATGACCTCAGGATGTTCCAAATTGCTTTACCGCCAATGAAGTACTTTTGAAGTGTAGACACTGCTGTAATGTCCAGAGGGTCACGTTGGGACATGTACAAAGGGTTACACTGGGCATGTACAGAGGGTCACACTGGGCATGTACAGAGGGTCACACTTGGCATGTACAGTGGGTCACACTGGGCATATACAAAGGGTCACGCTGGGGCATGTACAAAGGGTCACACTAGGCATGTACAGAGAGTCACACTGGGCATGTACAAAGGGTCACACTGGGCATGTACAGGGGGTCACATTGGGCATGTACAGATGGTCACACTGGGACATGTACAGAGAGTCACACTGGGATATGTACCCACACTGGGATTGCACTGGGCATGTACAAAGGGTCACACTGGGGCATGTACAGGGGGTCACACTGGGCATGTACAAAGGGTCATACTGGGGCATGTACAGAGGGTCACACTGCGCATGTACAAAGGGTCACACTGGGGCATGTACAGGGGGTCACACTGGGCATGTACAAAGGGTCATACTGGGGCATGTACAGAGGGTCACACTGCGCATGTACAAAGGGTCACACTGAGGCATGTACAGAGGGACACATTGAACATGTACAGGGGGTCGCACTGGGATATGTACCCACACTGGGGTCACACTGGGGCATGTACAGAGGGTCACACTGGGCATGTACAAAGGGTCATACTGGGACATGTACAGAGGGTCACATTGGGCATGTACAGGGGGTCACACTGGGTATGTACAGAGAAACACACTGGGCATGTACAGAGGGTCACACTGGGATATCTACAGGGGGTTGCACTGGGTATGTACAGAGGGACACACTGGGTATGTACAGGGGACACACTGGGCATGTACAAGGGGTCACACTGCTGCACACACCTAGAGGGATTCACTGGCACTGAAGCAAGTCCCTCTGTGGTGGATTTGCCAGCTGATGCATAACGACAAGGAACTTCTTCCTGTTTAATGGACTTGTACCAACCATGGCAAATTGTCCAAGATCAGCACAATGTAATATTTTTGGGAGGTTCCTGATGGTATTCTCACATTTGGCCCTGGGGTGAGAGGGGAGACGGGCAATGCTCATAGCCGCAGGGTACCAATGGCTGCGGCAGCTTAAAGGACCAGGCAGCCCCTCCATCCACACTGAGCTGCCTCGATCTTCCTCGCCAATTCTTGCATCAATGCTGGTGACTTTTACCGGCATGATCTTATTTTATATTTTGTGTTATAATATTGCTATGAAAGTTTGATTTGGCTTACAAAGGGTTAACGCCTAGAGATACAACGAGTTTTGACTTAGCATTTAAAGCCAGCATTCACAAAATCCAAATTGTTGCCATAACCATTTAGAATGTTAATTAGAATAGTTCCCTGGTGGGTCTCCAGATGGAATAGTCATCAAAGTGGGTATTTTTGCATTGCTACATTAGCTTTAAGACAATGAGGTTAGTTAGTTTTGCTTTGAAGTATCTCTCGCCATTGTGATACAAGGGTTTTCATTCAACATACCCAGCAGAGGGGCTCAGCTGAACAAAACATACGAGGGCCGCGAGGTCCCACGTCAAGGAGGGCCACCATGTCATTTAGGGTGGCAACTTTGGTTACGCATTAGCCGTCAGCAGTGGCTCGCTGGGTAGCACTCTCTACCCTGAGTCAGAAGGTCATGGTTTCATAACCCACTCCAGAGACTTCAGCACATAATCCAGGGTAGTGCGGTGCTGAGGGAGTACAGCACTGTGGGATGAGACTTTAAACCAAGGCCCTGGCCGCTCTTTCAGAGTGACGTAAAAGATCCCATGGCACTATTTTGAGTTCTCTCCGCTGTCCTGGCCAATATTTATCCCTCAACCAACATCTAAAACACTGATTATCTGGTCATTATCATATTGCTGTTTGTGCGAGCTTGGCTGCCGCGTTTCTCACATTACAACCACTTCAAAAAAGTACTTCATTAGCTACAAAGCACTTTGGGACGTCCTAAGGTTGTGAAAGGCGCTATAGAAATGCCAGTACTCATCGTACAAAGTTTAGGGTGAGGCCAGTGTGTTTTTGTTACACTATTTCTGGGATCAGAGAGTCCGATAGAGAAACAGAGAGAGACACTAGGCTGAGATATAAATGCACACAGCCTGGCACAGAGGCATTGTCTCTAGATCTCTCACCTTCCCCGAACAGTATAGTTTAAAACTCCGCCAGTCTTTGTGCAACGACAATGCGAATACAATAGTTTGGAACGTGACAGCTTTAAGACTTCCTGTGGGAGCAGAACGTAAGATTAAAACACTGGAATTATGTATGTATAGACTGTAATCTGGATTTTCTTATTTTTCATTCTTGTGAGCGTCGCTGGCAAGACCAGAATTTATTGCCCAACCCTAATTGCCCTTGAGAAGGTGGTGGTGAGCCACCTTCTTGAACCGCTGCAGTCCGTGTGGTGAACGTACTCCCACAGTGCTGTTAGGGAGGGAGTTCCAGGATTTTGACCCAGCGATGATGAAGAAACGGACGATATATTTCCAAGTCAGGATGGTGTGTGACTTGGAGGAGAACGTGGAGGTGGTGGTGTTCCCATGCGCCTGCTGTCCTTGTCCTTCTAGGCGGTAGAGGTCGCGGGTTTGGGAGGTGCTGCCGAAGAAGCCTTGGCGAGTTGCTGCAGGACATCTTGTAGATGGTACACACTGCAGCCACGGTGCGCCGGTGGTGGAGGGAGTGAATGTTGAAGGTGGTGGATGGGGTGCCAATCAAGCGGCTGCTTTATCCTGGATGGTGTCGAGCTTCTTGTGTGTTGTTGGAGCTGCACTCATCCAGGCAAGTGGAGAGTATTCCATCATACTCCTGACTTGTGCCTTGCAGATGGGGGATAGACTTTGGGGAGTCAGGAGGTGAGACACTCCCCGCAAAATACCCAGCCTCTGACCCGCTCTTGTAGCCACAGTATTTATGTGGCTGGTCCAGTTAAGTTTCTAAAAAATGTCATATTAATTTCAGAAAGACAGTGGACTTGTGTTTCCTGAGACTCCTAGCCCTGAGAGGGGAGAGTTTAAATTCAAATTAACCTATTTAAATGCCCTAGAACAACAACAACTTGCATTTATGTAGCATCTTTACTGTTGTAAAATGTCCCAAGGTGCTTCACAGGAGCATTATCGAACTAAAACTGACACCAAACCACATAAAGAGATATTTGGCCAGGTGACCAAAAGCTTGTTCAAAGAAAAGAAAGACGTGCATTCCTACAGCGCCTTTCACGACCGCAGGAAGTCCCAAAGCACTTTACAGCCAATCAAGTACTTTTGAAGTGTAGTCACCATTGTAATGTGGGAAACGTGGCAGGTGCTGGTATAAACATTGGCCCAGGGCACCAAGGATAACTCCCCTGCTCTTCTTCACAAACATGCCATGGGATCTTTTGCGTCCATCTGAGAGAGCAGACGGGGCCTCGGTTTAACGTCTCATCAAAAGACAGCATCTCCGACAGTGCAGCACTCCCTCAGTATTGCACTGGAGTGTCAGCCTAGATTTATATGCTCATGTCCCTGGAGTGGGACTTGAACACACAACCTTCTAACTCAGAGGCAAGTGTGTTACCCACTGAGCCACAGGTGACACCTGGCAAGAGGTAGGTTTTAAGGAGCGGTTTGAAGGAGGAGAGAGATGCGGAGCGGTTTAGGGAGGGAATTCCAGAGCTCGGGGCCCAGGCAGCAGAAAGCAGCTAAACTCCACTTCCCAGATGATCCCAGAGAAAGAGTGGAGGGGGAGTGTGAGGGGGTGGGGGGGGGGTAGGGTGTGGGGGGATGTGGAGTGGGGGGGTGCGGAAGGGGGGTAGGGTGCGGAGGGGGGGAGCGTATGGAGGGGAGGTGGGGTGGGGTGGGGGTAGGGTGCGGAGGGGGGGAGCGTATGGAGGGGAGGTGGGGTGGGATGGGGGTAGGGTGCGGGGGGGGGGGAGGGTGCGGAGTGGGGGGGGGGTGCAGAGTGAGGGCCTGGTAGGTTTGAGGAGGCACAGAAATGTCGAGACCTGAAGGGAGAAATATAAATGCACAGAGTTTCCCTGATTGTTCCTGGTGCCTGTGCTTTAAAAGCTGTTAAGCACAGTGCATCATTGAAACTGTAGGTCACAACTGTCAGTGGCAGATGGTGTGGCGAAACTTCTGTCTTCCTGAATAGACCCTTAAACACACAGTAACCAAGAGTCACGACATACTCAGAGCACCACAAAGGCACCAATGGCTGGGGTACAATCGAGAGCAGCTCCGAGCACACAGCCCTGCACAAAGGATGAACGAACAGCAGAGAGCAGCGAACACAGAATATAGGGCAAACAATGTGCATTCGGCACACAGAGAGATATAGTGAGAATAGTTCACTAAAAAAACACTGAGAATGGAACGCCTAAAGGCACTGAGACTGAGCAGGCAGGACAGGACAGGACGGGTGCTGACAATACAGCACTGGGCACATTGAGAATAGGGCAGTATTGTTTGAGCATTGATGTTTGAGGACTGACTGCAACACTATGCGCACAGATAATACAACACTGCACACACTCCGAAAAGAGTATCAATTGTGATGCTCCAACATGATACACACAGACAGCAGAGCAGCAAACCTGCGGAGAGTTGAGCACGAAATGGAGTGAGAAAACGCAATGAACACACAGAGAGCAGTGCATTAAGCAGGCCGGTGATCCAGCACGGCCCAATGTCTTAACAGAGCACTCAAAGCAGTGAGAAAAAAAGTGCGTGAGGCACACTGGACACAGAGGGAAGTAGCAGGTGACAAGACACAGAATAAAACCCAACTGAGAATAAAACACCGCACATTCTCTGAGGGAGATCAGTAACTCACTGAGAACAGAGCGCTAGATTTGCTGAGAATGAAGACACAAAGAAAGGACTTGCATTTGTATCGCACCTTTCAGACCTCAGGATGTCCCAATGCACCTTACAGCCAATGAAGTACCTCTGAAGCAAAAGTAAAATACTGCGGATGCTGGAATCTGAAATAAAAACAGAAAATGCTGGAAATACTCGGCAGGTCAGGCAGCATCTGTGGCGAGAGAAACAGAGTACTTTTGGAGTGCAGTCACTGTTGTAATGTAGGAAATGTGGCAGCCAATATACGCACAGCAAGCTCCCACAAACAGCAATGTGATAATGACCAGATAATTTATTTTAGAGATGTTGATTGATGGATAAATATTGGTCAGGACACTGGGCTGAACTCCCCTGCTTTTGAAATAGTGCCATGGGATCTTTTACGTCCACCTGAGAGCAGACGGGGCCTTGGTTTAATGTTTCATCTGAAGGACGGCACCTCCGATGGTGCAGCACTCCCTTAGTACTGCACTTGGCACGACACAAACACACAGAAAACGCTTGACACAATCTTGATAACGCACTCAACATTCTCTGATAAGAGCACGAAACATGGAGAACCGAGCCCGGCACAATCTCTGAATAGGGCTGTAAACACACTGAGCCCTAAAGTTGCTGGGAGCAAAGCACGGGGACTTGTGTCAGTGAAGTGATCAGGGCAGGCAGCCCATGCCTCTCCGGGCACAACAAAGGCACCCGTGAGTGTGGCTAGGGGTATTCCTGCAACAGAGAGTCTTGCCTGAAGCGCAGTGCACTTATGCTCAACTCCTCACAAAGGTCATAGGTCATAGAATCATAGAACGGTTACAGCACGGAAGGCTATTCGGCCCGTCGAGCTTGTGCTGGCTCTCAGCTAGTCCCACTCCCCCACCCTTTCCCCGTAGCCCCGAATTTTTTTTTCCCTTCAGGTACTTATCCAATACCCTTTTGAAAGCCGTGGTTGAGTCTGCCTCCTCCACCCTTCAGGCAGTGCATTCCAGATCCTAACCACTTGCTGCGTAAAAAAGTATTTTCTTACATCGCCTTTGGTTCTTTTGCCAACACCTTTATCTGTGCCCTCTGGGTCTCGACCCGTCCACCAATGGGAACAGTTTCTCTCTATCTACTCTGTCTAGACCCCTCATGATTTTGAACACCTCGATCAAATCTCCTCTCAACATTCTCTGCTCCAAGGAGAACAACCCCAGCTTCTTCAATCTATGCACGTAACTGAAGTCCCTCATCCCTGCAACAATTCTCGTAAATCTTTTCACATCCTTTCTAAAGTGCGGTGCCCAGTATTGGACACAGTGCCCCAGTTGGAACCGAACTAGTGTTTTATACAGGTTCCTCATAATGTCCACACTTTTATTCTCTATGCCTCTATTTATGAAGTCCAGGATCCCGTAAGCCTTTTTAACGGCTTTCTCAACCTGCCCTGCCACCTTCAACAATTTGTGTACATACACTCTCTTATCACCGGTGCTGTCTGTATATTCTCCGGGGGCAGGGAGAGATCAGACCCGGTGGGCCGCATCTTTCTTAAATGGGGCCCGACACTCCTTAGCTCCAGCCTGCCACGCTCCACCTCCTCCACGATAATGGCGCACAAGGGAACCCCCACTGGGAATCCCACACCTGCTCCTGCGAAGCCCAGGCTGTGGCCGGAAGGCGGTTGTTCAAAAAAAATCCTGGTGGGATGATCCTGTCAGAAGCAACTGCAGGCATCTGTAGTCAATACCTCCAAGGAAGATGCTTTAAACATCTGTGGGAACCCGTGTCTAAACCCTTCAGTTCCTCCTCGAGCAGGTGATCCTGGCAGCAGCGGTGCTTCACGCAGCTCTGTCTAACTCGCCCGACCCAGGAGTCCCGCCACTGCTATGTCGCGCGCCCGCACTCTGACCTGTGCAGGCGAGGTCAGGGGGCACCCGACAGGTGGATCGCAGGGAGAGTCAGTAAGCACGAGGGAACACTCGAGGGGGATGCGTTTAATGGAGGAAATAATCAGGCGGGAACCATTTCCACTTGCTTTTCCTGCTTGAGCAGTTTGACACGTCCGGTCGTCGTGAAAGGCGCGATATAGATAGAAACATAGAAACATAGAAACTAGGTGCAGGAGTAGGCCATTCGGCCCTTCCAGCCTGCACCGCCATTCAATGAGTTCACGGCTGAACATGCAACTTCAGTACCCCATTCCTGCTTTCTCACCATACCCCTTGATCCCCCGAGTAGTAAGGACTTCATCTAACTCCTTTCCTTTTTTTCCCAGAGTTGCATTATTCTTACGATTACAGTCCATTTACACTTTTGCATGTACTGGGCATGGAACAAAGGTTCACCAGACTGATTCCTAGAATGTGGAGAGATTGATTAGACGAGAATTCAGAAGAATGAGAGGTGACCTCACCGAAGTATGCAAATTCTTACAGGGCTCAACAGGGTAGATGCAGGGAGGATGCCTCCCCTGGGCCGAGGAGTCCAGAACCAGGGGTCACAGTCCCAGGACAAGGGGCCGGCCACCTAGGACCGAGATGAGGAGAAACCTCCCCACCCACAGGTTGGCGAATCCCTGGAATTCTCAACTCCAGCAGGCTGTAGATGCTGAGTCGTTGAGGATATTCAAGGCAGAGATCAATAAATTTTTGGATATTAAGGATGCAAGTCTTCCTTTCTTTCTTTAAAAAAAAACAACAATAGAGAACTACACAGTCCCTGCAACACTCTCGACTCTGAGTCAGCAGATCATAGGTTCAAAACCCACTCTTGGCTGACACTCCAGTGCCCTACGGAGAGAGTGATGCACTGTCGGGAGGTGCCGTCTTTCGGGTGAGACGAAACCGAAGTCCCGCCTGACCTCTCAGGTGGATGTAAAAGATCCCACGGCACTATTTCGAAGATGAGCAGGGGAGTTATTCTCGGTGTCCTGGGCCAATATTTACCCCTCAATCAACAGAACAAAAACAGATCACCTGGTCATTATCACGTTGCTGTTTGTGGGAGCTTGCTGTGCGCAAAATTGGCTGCTGCGTTTCCCACATTACAACAGTGACTACACTTCAAAAAGGATATCATTGGGTGTAAAGCGCTTTGGGACATCCTGAGGCCGTGAAAGGCGCTATGGTAATGCGAGGAGCTGGGATCCGTCAGGCTGAGGCTCCGATTTGAAGCATTGTGCGTGTGTTTGGAGGACAATAGAGTTTGATTGTGCGGAGGGTAGCTGAAGGAGCTGGACATAAAGTCGGTGTGATGGGGGTGCAGTGAGAGGAGTGAAGACATAATTGATAGGTGGGGGACTGTCAGAGTACCAGCAGAGTGGAAAGAGCGCGCCATCCTTTGCCTGTATTAGTGTTTGAGTAATGGCTCCCCCCTCCCTCTTCCTGTTCACAGCAGGGTGGTGTTCCATGATCAAAGGCATCTCCCCGGCTGTCGATTTATGGCCACGAAGAGCAATCAGTCCCACTGGCAAGTAAAATAATCCATTCCAGCCTGAAAGGGAAAACTCCCATCCTTCATTGCTGGGAATACGCAATAATAATAGTCCATTACTCGTGCCCATCGCAGAGACAGCGAGAGCACCTGAGAGAGCGAGCGAGAAAGTGCCTTAAAATAACGCAGAAAACCACTTCCAAAAATATTATGTATTATTCACACCTGGGCTCACTTCCTGTCACAGGAGGTGAGAGCGTTGGCAGCAGTTTTAGGGTCATTCGCTCAGGTTTCCAACGGGTGGATTTTGTAAACATATAATTTCACTGTTACTGCCGTGGAAGCTACCGGTTTCTTTGAATGAAAACTTTACCCGCTCCACACTGCTGAATTCAAGGCCGGATTAAGGGCCTAATAGGCCTGGGGAAAACTGAACCAAATGGTCCTATAGTTATGTTTGGGCTGGTTACGACTGTGATCGCTGGTCTGACCTGAAACAAATAAATCAAATGCATAAATATAATAAATTACTACGGTGGACTTATGCCATAATTTATTAATATAATATATGATATATCAACATATATTTTATATATTAAATATATTATATAATAACACAGTTAAATAATAACACAGATAAATAGTAAAGCCCTTGGGCTGGATTTCCCAACTCCGCCCGGTTTCTCGGCAGTATTGGTCGGTTTGGGTGGACAACCGCCTGGTAGAAATTTCGAGAAAGAATTCCGCCGGCAGTTTCGAAATACCGCTGGGGAGCGGACGGCCAGCATGCACCGTCCACAGACCGTTACCGCCCAAGTTTGGGCTCAGCGGTGACCCGTAGGTAAGCTTGAAAAAAATTTGCCCACGAAAAGCAGCGGGAGCTGGGTGATAGGTAAGTAGCCCTGCAAAAAAAGGTAAATTAAAGTGTTTTTAATTATTATTTAAAAATTATTTTACAGCGATTACGTTGAAAAGGGTCCCGAGAACGTTTTCTGATTTTTTTATTGTATGTTTTTTTGGAAAATATATTTTTTGTGTTTTCCCTTCTCCTAGGCCCAAACATGTAGCTTCGGTCTGAATTTTAGTAGTTACCGCCCATTTTGATTACGAACCGCCCAATCGACCCAAGATCGCGTTTTCCGCCGAGAATCAGGGGGGGTGGGGAAGGTCCATTTTTTCCGCTGGGAGGAATCTTTTCCTTTTTTTGTGGAATTTTTCGCCCGCGGTAATTTTAAAATCTTAGCGGTATTTTGGCCGGCAATCTGCCGCTGGCGGAGTTTTGGGAAATTCTAGCCCCATGTCTCTGCAAAAGTACACGTTAGTCCAATAAACAAAATATACCTCGGTCTTTTTTTTCCTCTCTCATTGTCGATTCTATTCAGCCTATTTGGGAGGCCTTATATTTTTTTCCCTACATTTATTTGGCGGGCCAGGGGCTGCAGCCCCCTCCGCCCCATGGTTAATCCGCCCCTCGCTGAACTGTACAAACGAGAAACGCTGTCGCCTGATAGGCCAATCCTCTCTCCACCAGCCTCTCTGCCTCAGTTTTCCTCGCCCTCTATTTTTATCAATAATACAATGGTCGCTCTTCCTCTGAATTCTCCTTTCTTCTTCCCCGCAGCCCCCCCCCCACCCCCCCGCCCCACCATCCCCACCCCGCCGTTGGAATTGAGCAATGCCACATACTCTTGCAACCAACCGCGTTCAAATTAGGGTTATCGACCCCGCCCCCGTCTTCTGCCCTAACTATTCTTTGCTCGGACTTCAAAGCTGGGGGACTCAACAACAGCTTGCATTTATATAGCACCTTTAATGTTGTAAAGCGTCCCAAGGCGCTTCACAGGAGTGCGTTACACCAAAATTTGACACCAAGCCACATAAGGAGAAATGAGGGCAGGAGATCAAAAGCAGACGACTCCTTGACTTTCAACTCAGTCTTTCAAGAAGCTTGAAGATCCTTGTCTTCATTTACGAGTCCCCTCTGCAGCCTTGGCTCCGCCAATCTTCGAAACGCCAGATATTGCAGAAACCTCAGCAAAGCAAAATACCGCAGGCGCTGGAAAAACTGAGCTACAAACGCAAGACAATCGGCGATTTCTCTTCTCCTGTTTGAGAGAAAGAAAGACTTGCATTTATATAGCGCCTTTCACGACCACCAGACGTTTCAAAGCACTTTACAGCCAATGGAGACTTTTTGGAGTGTAGTCACTGTGGTAACGTGGGAAACGCGGCAGCCAATTTGCGCACAGCAAGCTCCACAGACAGCAATGTGATAATGACCAGATAATCTGTTTTTGTTATGTTGATTGAGGGATAAATATTGGCCCGGGACACGGGGAATAACTCTTCTGCTCTTCTTCAAAATAGTGCCACGGGATCTTTTACATCCACCCAAGCGGGCAGACCAGACCTCGGTTTAACGCCTCATCTGAAAGACAGGGCCTCCGACAGTGCAGCACTCCCTCAGCACTGCACTGGGAGTGTCAGCCCAGATTTTTGTGCTCAAGTCCCTGGGCCACGGGGAAACCTTGGGAACTCTGATCTGTGCCGATCACAGCGACTGCCAAACAGGAGTTGGAATCGAAGCACTTTGCTAAATTCAACTCGAGGGGCATCAAGTGCAAACTCCTGTTGACGCCAGTGCGGTAAACTGTGAGACGCAGCACACTGAGCTCCCTCGGTGGCCCACCTTCCAACGTGAGGCTTGACGGGCTGAATGGCCTCCTTCTGAGTAGGGCTCAGTGCAAAAAGTCAGCAATCAATGTTCCAACAACATGCCTCACATAAAGCACATAAAGATTTGAAAATAAGGATGAGAATTTTGAAATCGAGGCGTTGTTTAACCGGGAGCCAATGTAGGTCAGCGAGCACAGGGATGATGGGTGAGCGGGACTTGGTGTGAGTTAGGACATGGGCCAGCAGAGTTCCAGGTGAACTCAAGTTTACGGAGGGTGCAAGGTGGGAGGCTGGCCAGGAGTGCGTTGGAATAGTCTGGTCATAGAATCATACAGCACAGAAGGAGGCCATTTGGCCCATCGTGACATCGCCGGCTGTTTGAAAGAGCTGTCCAATTAGTCGCACTCCCCCTGCTCTTTCTGCCGCTGAGCTGATATTATTAAATTCTGCGCTTTATGTTAGACATGTTGTTGGAACATTGATTACTGACTTTTTGCACTGAGCCCTGCAACAGACTGATCCCTTTTACAAGTCAGTTGTGTGTTATTTGGGTATTTTATTCTGCACTCTGCAGCACTTTACTAGCAAGCCGCTAATATTGAAATAGTCCCTATTAATATTTTACTGGTTACCCAGGGGAAACTGGTGTTCTTTTGTTAAATGCTGCTGTTATTTTATCAAAGGTATGCTGAGTGCAGAATTTCCCCGTCTGCCAACTTGCAAGTTATCGCTTGATTAACTCGCCAGCTCAATAAACCTCCCACAACGACATTGCAAGAGTCCTCGCGAATCAATGTGCTGGGTGGGGACAGTCGGTGCAATGTCAGAAGCGAGGCAGCTAAGTTGCACATAGCAATGTGATAATGTCCAGGTAATCTGTTTTTTAGTGATGTTGGTTAAGGGATAAATATTGGCCAGGACACCGAGGATAACTTCCCTGCTCTTCTGCGAAATAGTGGCCGAGGGATCTTTAATGTCCACCTGACAGGGTCTTGGTTTAACGCCTCATCCAAAAGACGGCACCTCCGACAGTGCAGCACTGCACTGGGCATGCTAGCAAGTCTCTGGTGTGGGACTTGAACCCAACAAGCTTCTGGCTCAGAGGTGAAAATGCTACCCACTGAGTCAAGACTGACATTTGATGGATGAACTGGGGGCAGTATGGTGGAACATGGACACTGCGTGCCGTGGAGTGGGGTGACCCAACCCAATGTTCCCTGTAAGCTGCGCTTTGTTCTGCGTGGTCTGTTTCCGTTAATGTGCGCTCCCTTTAAATGTCTGCGCATGCGCGATGTTTACAGTGTAACAGTCGGTGAGCGGCCTGCACGGGACCTTTGAGATTACTGCACGGCCGCGCACTATAGGGGGAAAATTGCCCGACACCCAATTGCCCGACACCCAATTTCACCACACTGTCCACCGAACCCTCCCCTCCCCCCAACTTAACCACATCCTGTCATGGTGGCGGGGTGAGTGAAGGAGAGACACTTTAATACAGAGAGAGAAGGAAAGTTGGGGGCATGGTCGGGGTCATCCATTATAAATTCAGAAGTGGGGATGTTCGTTGATGACTCACACTGTTCAGTTCCAATCGCAACTCCTCAGATATTGAAGCAGTCCATGCCCACAAGCAGCAAGACCTGGACAACATTCAGGCTTGGGCTGATAAGTGCCAAGTAACATTCGCGCCACACAAGTGACAGACAATGACTATCTCCAACTAGAGAGAGTCTAACCATCGCTCCTTGATATTCAATGGTATTACCATCGCTGACTCCCGCCACCATCAACATCCTGGGGGTCACCATTGACCAGAAACTTAACTGGACCAGCCACATAAATACTGTGGCAACAAGAGCGGGTCAGAGGCTGGGTATTCTGTGGCGAGTGTCTTACCTCCTGACTCCCCAAAGCCTTTTCACCATCTACAAGGCACAAGTCGGGAGTGTGGTGGAAAACTCTCCACTTGCCTGGATGAGTGCAGCTCCAACAACACTCGAGAAGCTCGACACCATCCAGAACAAAGCAGCCGCTTGATTGGCTCCCCATCCACCTTCAACATTCACTTCCTCCACCACCAGCGCACCGTGGCTGCAGTGTGTACCATCTACAAAATGCACTGCAGCAACTCGTCAAGGCTTCTTCGGCAGCATCTCCCAAACCCGTGACCTCTACCGCCTAGAAGGACAAGGGCAGCAGGTGCATGGGAACACCATCACCTGCAAGTTCCTCTCCAAGTCACACACCATCCTGACTTGGAAATATATCGCCGTTCCTTCATCGTCGCTGGGTCAAGATCTTGAAACTCCCTCCCTAACAGCACTGTGGGAGCACCTTCACCACACGGACTGCAGCGGTTCAAGGCGACTGCTCACCACCACCTTCTTGAGGGCAATTAGGGATGGGCAATAAATGCTGGCTTTGCCAGCGACGCCCACATCCCAGAACAAATTTTTTTTTTTAAATCCCTGGCCTCGTTCTAAGGCCTCTACACAAGTGTCCTTAGCTCATTCAGGCAGTGAGTGACCCACTTGTCCTCCTCAGTCACAATGGCAGGAAAGAGGCAGGAACATTGTGGAAGGGATTTACCCTTCAGCCCTTTAGTGATTGCTATGGGGAATAAATAATTCAGAGTCTCCTCCTCTCACCTACAGAGGAATATAGTCGTACAGGCTGAGAATAGACCAGGCTCGATCGCTGGCTAAAGTAGATAATCTTAGCTGGGATTATGTTGGGATTCAACAGACCTCTGCACCCACTACCCTCTCCACCACCTAAAGCCCCCGGGAAACGTCAAACTTCCAAATACAGATTTCCGAATGTTTACGCTGACTCAAGTGCCAGTCTGGATATCTCAGCTCTGGGAAGTGGGGGCCTGATTTCTGCTTTAAGCTTCATTCAGTCAGATACCGACCACAGTAGCTGTTTAATCCTGTGATTTAAACTCCAGACATTGCTGGCAAAATCTTTCAGAGTTCCGTTACGTGAAGAGACATTGTCGCTCAGAGTCTTTTTGCAAAACGTCGTCGGTCTCGGGCAGAGTCAAATACTCAGCTGCCGAATGCCATTTTATTGAAACGGTTAGGAAAAAGAAAGATTTGCATTTCTATAGCACCTATTATGACCTCAGGATGTCCTAATGTGCTTTTCAGCCAATGAAGTAATTTTTGTAGTGTAGTCACTGTTGAAATGTAGGAAACGCAGCAGCCAATTTGCACACAGCAAGCTCCCACAAACAGAAATGGCCAGTTAATCTGTTTTAGTGATGTTGATTGAGGGATAAATATTGGCCCATGACACCGGGGAGAACTCCCCTGCTCTTCTTCGAAGTAGTGCCGTGGGATCATCTACATCCACCTGAGAGGGCAGACGGGGCCTCGGGTTTAACGTCACATCCGAAAGACGGCACTTCCGACAGTGCAGCACTCCCTCTGTATGAATATATCGTTCCAGAACGGTTAGCAGCCCTCATTCACACCCCCGCCCTCTACCCCACCAATACCCCCCCAAACTGCTGGAGCAACGTAAAGAGGCTGAGCAGATGCACACCCCATTGCCCCCAAGTAATGCCTTGAATGGAGTGGAAAATCAGGGGATCCAAATTCCACCACAGATGAGGCTCTTTCTCCCTGGAGTTATTGTCCTAAATGTGTCTTCCCCATTTAGGCAATTGCTTGGCCTTGATCTCCTTGGTTAGGTTATAGGCTGCAATCATCGTTATATTCCAGCTATAAATCAACAACAACACCTTGCATTTATTTAGTGCCTTTAATGTAGTATAGCAACCCCAAGCAAAGGTTTTGAGAATGAATTCCAAATAAATCAATCAAAAATTTCAATTATATTCCAGCCTGTAACTCATTCCCAGGTATCTGTATTCTATATATAAACCACCCGAACCCCTCGATTAGATTCTAGCTTGGAACTCACTCCCGGGTATCCGTTATTCTATATATATAAACCACCCGAACCCCTCGATTAGATTCCAGCCTGTAACTCACTCCCAGCTAACTGTTATTCTATATATAAACACCGCCCCCCCCACCTCCCACGAACCCCTCGATTAGATTCCAGCCTGTAACTCACGCCCGGGTATCTGTTATTCTATACATAAACCCACCAAACCCCTTGATTAGATTCCAGCCTGTAACTCAATCCTGGGTATCTGTATTCTATATATATACCACTCGAAATATTCGATCAGATTCTAGCCTGTATCTTACTCCCGGGTATCTGTTATTCTATATATAAACTCCCTCGAACCCCTCAGATTCCCGCCTGTAACTCAATCCCGGATATCTGTTATTCTATATATAAAGACCCCTGAACCCTTCGATTGCAACTCACTCCTGGGTATCCGCTATTCTGTATATAAACCCCCCGATCCCTTCGATTTAGATTCCAGCCTCTATCTCACTGCAGTGCTGTGGTTAGATCCAGTTCCTTCATTATATGCCCAGTACAATATCAATCTGATTTACTATTTTCTGAATGACTGAAAAAGCCACAGATTAACCCGATTGTTTGCGTTGTCTCTGAACTGCGTTAACAATCTCCTGTCTGCACCAGGATCAGTAATTAACGGTCTAGTATTAGTTTCACTGCGTTGCCGGTCCCTCCTATTAGCACCTCCGTCCGTCTCTGACACAGCTGTAAGAGGGGGGGTGGGGTGAGGGGGGGCGATGTCTTCTCAGGCTTGTCTCCTCGCTCCACAGCCTCAGCTGTTTCCACAAGCACAGACTGGCATTTACAGCCGGATATTAGCGCTGACCCCAGACACACACGGGGTCGCAGGAAGGTCACGCCGAGCCCCCTCAAGTTCACAATCCCCAGCTTGTGCCGCCAGCGTGTGAAGTCTGCCCTCAGTGCGGAAATCACTTGCCAGGGACCCGATTGCTGTGCATAGCAACTGGGTTCCCTGGCTGGATTTGGGCCTAGCTGAGTCCTAGGCCTGTGGCTGGTCTCAGGCTCCATCGTTGCTTCAGGAATAAGTTAGAAAGGTTTCCCCCCCCCCGCTCCCCCCCCCCTCCCCCCCACAAGTCACTCGGAAAAACAAGGCAGGTGAAGTCCAGTAAACCCTTCCCACCCTGGTTTTATTTATGGCAGGAAGTATCATTCTCTCATCTACCCATGGACGAAAGCCTCAGTGAAAGCCAGCTGACAGGGCAAGCAGGTTCCCACACTGCAAATGCCTCAGACAAGGCAAGACTTCCACCAGCAAAACAACACAGGAAAGCACAAACAAACAAGCACTTGTTTATTTTCTGTCACACAGCATGCAAACCCAAACTGATTCCTGAAGAACATTTGTAGAGGCTGGTTCTCAGGCTCCCTGAATTACAACGGTCCTCGATTCATTAAAAAAAACTACAGTTTCCACCCTGCCTGCAAGTTCTCCTCAATTCCCACTCCCTTCCCCTCCATTTCCCTTCTCCCCTCCTCCAGTTCCCTTTGTAACTCAGGGAGCCTTAGGACCAGTTCCACTCCTGCCAGTTTCCCCCCATGCTATCAAAGTTGAAAGCGATGGGCCTTCCCTCTTCCGGGTCGCTCGCGATCCCTGTGATGTTACTGGGAGCACGTTCCTTGCTCGACGGAAGGGATGGGTTTTGTGGCCCCCTTGTGGCACAAAGTCTCCGCGAGTTGCTAATTCAAGGGTTGCCCTTCACTGAGCCCGTCCCCCTCTCCGCCACTACTTTCAGTCCTTTCGCATCACTTCAAACCTTCTACGCTCCTCGGGCTGATGTGGAACGAGGGAGAGGGCCTTGTACCTCCCGGGATCCCCCTGCAAAAAAATAATCTCAAACATTCCCTCGGCCAGGCCTCTTTGGCTCCGTCGCCCGCGGAAACGGTGGGATGCATGCGCGGTTGATCCGAAACTAGCGACCGGGGTTCTGATTCATATAAATAGGTGGGGTGGGGGGGCGGTCTGGGAGGCCTGCAGTCGGCCGCTTTCAAAATGACAGCTGTCCGCGTCGTTGGGAGCAACGGGAGTGGGGTACGGTGGGGGGGGGGAGGGGGTACATCCGCCGACCCCATTTTGAAGGCTCCTCAACGCCGGGCGAAGCGAGTTAAAATCGACCCCTACACTGTGCGCGAGTCTTTGCCGCTCGGTGTGCTCCAACACACAACTGCGGCTCTGTGCAGAATGTGGCGCTGTAGCTTCAGGGCCGGAACGGTGCTAATGTCCCTCTCACATGTGGGCCTGGTAAAGAAGTCAGAGTTCAAACAAATAGTTGTCCTGGGAGCTTTGAAGTTAGTTTTGCCGGGAGTCCCCGGGGCACAGTTACTGATGGGAACACGGAGATGAGGTGCTGAGAGGCGACACACACAACATCTAGTCTGCACTGAGGTGGAGATAATCCCGGTTATGGCTTTATTTCCACAAGCTGGGAACTCCTACTTATATTGTCTTCCCACGCAATTCAGAGACAAAAATCTTATTTCTTTTCAAGCTGCTGTCACAGGAACAGGAAGAGGCCATTCAGCCCCTCGAGCCTGTTCCACCATTCAATTAGATCATGGCTGCTCTGTACCTCAACTCCATTTACCCACCTTGGTTCCCGATCCCTCAATACCCTTACCCAACAAAAACAGATCGGTTTCAGTCTTGAAAACTCATTCTTCTTCCCATACCAAACAACGCACCTCTTTCAGTCTTCCCTTTAACTTTACTATGACTATCTGATTTATAGAAACATGGAAGGGTTACAGCACAGAAAGAGCACCTCAACTAGTCCCACTCCCCCGCCCTTTCCCCGTAGCCCTGCAATTGTTTTTCCTTCGGGTACTTATCCAACTCCCTTTTGAAGGCCATGATAGAATCTGCTTCCACCACCCTTTCAGGCAGTGCATCCAGATCTTAACCACTCGCTGCGTAAAAAAGTTTCCCCCTTTGGTCGACTTTGGTTCTTTTGCCAATCACCTTAAATCTGTCTCCTCTGGTTCTTGACCCTTCTGCCAATGGGAACAGTTTCTCTCTACTCTGTCCAGACCCCTCATGATTTTGAACACCTCGATCAAATCTCCCCTCAAACTTCTCTGCTCTAAGGAGAACAACCCCAGCTTCTCCAGTCTATCCCCGTAACTGAAGTCCCTCATCCCTGGAACCATTCTCGTAAATCTTTTCTGCACCCTCTCTAAGGCCTTCACATCCTTCCTAAAGTGCGGTGCCCAGAATTGGACACAATACTCCAGTTGGGGCCGAACCAATGTTTTATACAGGTTCATCATAACTTCCTTGCTTTTGTACTCTATGCCTCTCTTTATAAAGCCCAGGATCTTATGTACTTTTTTTTAACGGCTTGATCAACCTGCCTTGCCACCCTCAAAGATCTGTCGACGGGATTTAAAAAAAAAATTATTTTTCTTTTTGTGTTTGAAGGATCAGCCGAGAGAGATCCTTTCCTTATCTTCCCTTAACTTAGCGTAGAATGTGTTTCCTTTATCCCCCTAGGAACATTGGAGCAGGAGGCCATTCAGCCCCTTGAGCCTGCCCCGCCATTCAATGAGATCATGGCTGATCTGCGACCTAACCCACCATTGGCCCATATCGTTTAATACCGTTGGTTAACAAAAATCTATCAATCTCAGATTTAAAATTAACAATTGATTAAGCATCAATTGTCATCTGCAGAAGGGAGTTTGAATCTTCTACCACCCTTTGTGTGTCGAAGTGTTTCCTAATCTCACTCCTGAAAGATCTGGCTCTATTTTAAGTCTATGCCCCCTAGTCCAAGAATCCCCAACCAGCGGGAATAGATTCTCTTTATCTGTTCCTCTTAATATCCTGAAAATTGTGATCAGATCACTCCTTAACCTTCTAAATTCCAGGGAATACAATCTGAATTTGTGTAATCTCTCCTCGTAACTTAATCCTTGAAGTCCGGTTATTGACTGTCACAGAAGTGAACTCAAGCACAGACACAGTGGGCCGAATGGCCTCCTTCTGTGCTGTGAATTTCTCTGATTCTATAAACTGGTCTTGACTGCCTCTGTGTAAAGATAGATGTTTAGGCAGTGGAAATATAATCTAATACCCTTATTGTGTATAACTATTAAATCCAAACCTTAATGTAATAGAAATATATTCAGTTGAGTGTAACATGGATAATTTTCTTAAACGTGCTTTAGTTTTGTGATTAATAGACACAATACACACTTTGACAAACTGCTAACCTCTGCAATTCTCACTTTTGCAACTGCCGCCCATTCAGAGTTAAGCTCTATATATACCGTTCTTGCAAGGAGCTGGCAGTAACAATAGAGTATCACTGAGAAGGTATCAAGTGTTGTAAAGATAGGTTTTACATTCTGGGGCTATCGAGTAATTGTAAAGGCATGGCATGTACAGAGTAGCTATCAAGTGCTGTAAAGGCAGGTATTGTGTTGAGCAGATATGGGAGGCTTGTTCTGTTCTTCCACTGAACAAACACTGAATGCTGTCGAGACAGAGCTTTCAATGAGCAGCAGCCTGATTGCTCTCCTAGTTTGCATTAACCTTCAGAGGCGCGCACTTAGCTTGCATTAAAGGCTTAACCCAGGAAATTAACAAATTAATTAATCAATAAATCGAATAGGAAGTTCCGGAGAAACTTCTTTACCCCTCCCTATCGCTGTAAACTCCTTCTGCCGTACCATCATAGGCAGTCCCTCGGAATCGAGGAAGACTTGCTTCCACTCTTAAAAATGAGTCCTTAGGTGGCTGTACAGTCCAATACGAGAACCACAGTCACTGTCACAGGGAAAGGGTGGGTGGGACAGGTTTGCTGCACGTTCTTTCCGCTGCCTGCGTTTGATTTTGGCGTGCTCTCGGTGATGAGACTCGAGGTGCTCGGCGCTCTGATAGATTCACAGAGCACACAGCACACAAGCTGTTAAGATGGAGCAGCTTTCCGGAACTCTCTCGAAGTCTGTGGAAGCCTGCTTCTTGTCAGGTGACCTGACTGTTTATTAAACATTCTGGTGCAGTAACACAATACGTCCACAGTGTGGCGCTACAGACATTACACTTCTCCCTCCTTAATGAAGAAGTAATTATACAAATAATCATCATACATAACTTGCATGGTTATACATAACAAAGGAAATGGACTTATTTTGATATATTTATAAATTTAACTTAACCACTTGTTTTCTGTTTCGAAGAGGATACCTTCGCTCTCGAACAGAACCTTCCAAATATGGTGTCGAATTTAAACTCAATCGAGGCTAATCTTGAGGAGCGTATCCCTCCAAGGGATGCCCTTGATTTCCATTTGAACTCACTCTAACTTCAGACTGTTTGTTTTCCTGACTCGGACTCAGACATAAATTCTGATTTTCTCTTGGATTTGTTTCCAGTACATTGGGTGTAGAATATGTTACTGTGTATCAAAACTATCTGATGAGTCAGAAATAATTGAATCATTCCCACCTTCAACTCCTTCCATGTCTATAGGTAAAATATGATCAACATGAACAAACCTAACCTGTCCATGATCAAACATCTTTACCAAATATGTGCGAGGACCACATATCTTCACCACTCTTCCGGGTAACCACTTTAACCATTTATGGTGATGGTTCTTCACTCTCACCTTCTGATTTAATTTCACACTTCTCTCTCTTTTACTCTACCTCTATCATGATTCTCTTTCTGTCTTAATTGTGTCTCTTCTATGGACTGTGCCAAGTTTGGTTTTAACAACGTGAATCTGGTTCGTGGCTGTCGTTTGAGAAACAACGCTGTTTGGTGTTCAACCAGTAGTTGTGTGAGGAGTATTACGATACGTAATTAGAAAATTAGCCAATTTGTGATCCAATGACAACTGTCATTTCTTTGGATTTGGATCCAACATCTGTTTGATGAGGGCACGTTTTACAATTTGTACAGTGTGCTCTGCTGCACCATTCAAAGCAGGGTGATATGGTAGAACCTTGGTATGTTTCACACCATTTTTGCTCGTGAATTGTGCAAATTCTTCTGAACAAAATTGTAGTCCATTATCAGAAACAATTTCTTCTGGGAGGCCAAATGAAGAAAATAAGCTTCGCAAAATGTCTAATGTTTTACTTGTTGTTATTTTCCCCTTTGGAAACACCTCGACCCACTTCAAATGGCTATCAATAGCAATGAACAATTGTTGTCCTTCTAGCTCAGCAAAATCAATATGTAGCTTTTGTCACACCCTTGGAGGCCATTTCCATGGCTGTAATGGTACTGATGGTGGTTGCTTGCTTACCGATTGACATGTCGTACACTGACTCACGATGTACTCTATATCTTTATCAAGACCTGGCCACCATAAGTAACTATGTGCAAAACTCTTGGTCAAGCACATTCACAGGTGCTGGTCATGGAGGTATCCTAATAATTTGGACCTGAATTTATTTAGTATAACCACTCTTGCACCCCATATGATACAATTTTTATCGACTGATAACTCATTCCTACGAATGAAGAATGGATGAATATCTTTGTCTGTTACCTGGTTTGGCCATCCATTTGCAATATAATCATACACCTTTGACATCACTAGGTCCCGTTTGGTTGCTCTACCAATCTCTTCAGCTGTGACTGGCAGTTCATCAATGTATAAAAAATAGAACACTTCTTCCCTATTGGGTGTAACTTGTGATGGGGAAGGCAATCTAGACATAGCATCAGCATTACTGTGATCAGCTGATCGTCTATATTCAATATCATATGTATATGCTGACAAAATCAAAGCCCATCTCTGCATTCGGGCTGCAGTTAATGTTGAAACTTGGGATTTTGGATGGAGGATTGCTGTCAGGTGCTTATGGTCCGTAATGATGGTAAACTTACGACCATACAAGTATTTGTGGAACTTCTTGACCCCAAAAATTAATGCCAAAGCTTCCCTTTCGATTTGCACATAATTACTCTCACTGGCACTGAGAGTGCGTGAAGCAAAAGCAATTGGTCTCTCCTCCCCACTAAGTGACCCATGAGAGATCACTGCCCCAACTCCATATGGAGAGGCATCACATGCTAGCTTGATCTATTTCGATATGTCATAGTGAACTAACATGGTGCCCTCTACCAATTCGCTTTTACACTCCTTGAATGCAATATCGCATTCTTTTGACCAACTCCAATGGACCTGTTTTTTCAATAGTTCATTCAGTGGATGTAATACAGTAGCCAAATTTGGTAGGAACTTCCCATAATAGTTCAAAAGACCCAAAAATGATTGAAGTTCAGTGAAATTCTTGGAAGTGGTGCATTTCTGATTGCATCCAGCTTTCCCATGGTTGGATGTAAACCATCTTTGTCTACTCTGTACCCTAAGTACTCCACTGAGTTTTGAAATAACTTACACTTATGAGCAGACACTCGTACTCTGTGCTTCTCTGGCTATTTGAGGACTTTATTCAATATGTTATTATGAATTTGCCTATTTGGTGCCGAAATCAGTATGTCATCTAAATAACATACTGCCCCTTCAATACCTTGCAAAATCTAGTTCATCACCCCTTGGAATATGGCAGGAGCGGCAGACACTCCGAACAGTAGCCTATTAAACTGATATAGGCCTAGATGAGTATTTATAGTCAAGCATGACTTGGACTCCTCATCTAGTTCAAGCTGTAAGTAGGCATTCATAAGATCCAACTTTGAGATGATCTGACCACCTTTCAGTGTTGAGAACAAATCTTCTATTTTGGCAACGTATTGGGGATATTACCCTCTAGAACCTAGCTTACGGTTGCTTTATAATCACCACACAATCTCACCTTACCATCAGACTTAAGTACAACAACAATGGGTGTAGCCCAATTACATTGATCTATCTTAGAAATAATGTTCTCAGTCTCTCGTCTTTTAAGTTCTTGCTCAACTTTCTCCTCGAGTGCATATGGTACGGAACGTGGCTTGCAGTAAACCGATCCAACGTCCTTCTGTACCCTGACACTTGCCTTGAAGCCTTGGATCGGACTGTCGGTTTCGCAGAACACCTTCGGATAATTCTTGATAACATCATCTGTTGATGCAAATCTCGTTTCAACATGGAAAATCTCACTCCAATCCAGTTTTTGTGATCCCAACCAATTTCTTCCTAGTAAGGCAGACTTGTCTCCTTCCAATACTATTAGAGATCTGAAACTGATCCTTGTATTCCACCGACCTACCACAGGAATGTTCTCTCCCGAGTAGCCTCGCAGCTCTATCTTGGATTTCTCCAGTTGGAAATCACACAAGTTGTCGCTGGATAGCGACTCTGGTACTACACACACGGATGCACCCGTGTCGATTTCCATGGGTATCTTGAAGCCCACAACATCCACGTGGATTATGATACTTTTCGGATCGCTGTCCGTTAACTTTGTGCTCCTGATGACGTTTAACTCTAACATCTCCTCGTCCTGTTGTTGTTCTTCCATGCTATGTAGTCTCTGGGGTTTTCTACTCATAGCTTTGAAAACTGGACTCATTGCTTTGAAAACTGGGTTACCCTTCAGCTGGCATGCCTTTGCAAGATGCCCAGTTTTCCTGCAGAAGAAACACTCTGCCTTCACATATGGACAACTTTGAGCAATGTGTTGTCCCAGGCACCAATAGCAGGACTTCAATGCTCTGTTACAATTTCCAGTTTCTGAGACTTTGGGCCCCCACCGCCTTTTACTTTGAAGCTGCAGGCAATTCACCTCGGTTGTCTGATGACTGAAAATAGTCTGAAATTCTCGGGAATATTGGTCGGCCATGCTCGTCGACCTAGCTGTCTGACAAGCTATATCAAAAGTCAAGTCAGGCGATGTCAATAACTTTCTTCTGATTGCATCATTTTTCATCCCACAAACAAAACGGTCCTGCAATGCTCGGTTCTGAAAGTTTCCGAAATTACAGTGAATAGATAGCTTTTTTAATGTTACAATGTACTCACTGATATTTTCATTCGCCTTCTGATTTCTTATACCGAAACGATAGTTTTCAGCAATTTCCAAGGGTATGAGGTGGTAGTGCTGTTCCAGCTTAGTTAAAATCTCCTTAAGCATTGTGTCCTTTGGCTCGGCAGGCAGCAGCAAATTTATCAGCATTTCATATAACTCAGGCCCAGCTTCAGTTAAGAAAATTGCTCTTTTTCGTTCCAACACCGCCCGGTTCTGGTCTGCATTCTCTGGAACTTCGATTATGTCATTTGCAGTGAAATACATTTCTAGCCAATTCACATATGCTTTGAACCTTTCCTGGTCTCGTTTATATTCCCCTAAATGCCCCATCACTCCCATAGGTGCAGCCATTTTGACTCTGGCAGTTCAACAGTGTGCTCGTAATTTACCTCAAATTTGTAGCTATAATCAAAGCAGAGAAGCTCTCAAAGTCTCTCTGTTGGCTGGCTGAATCCTTCACCAACAAAATTTTCAGCTTTATATTATCCGAAATATCCCATATTCGTCGCCATTTGTGATCGATTCACAGAGCACCAAGCTTTTATGATGGAGCAGCTTTCCGGAACTCTCTAGAAGTCTGTGGAAGCCTGCTTCTTGTCAGGTGACCTGACTGTTTAGTAAACACTCTGGTGCAGTAACACAATACGTCCACAGTGTGGAGCTACAGACATTACAGGCACCCTCCCGGATGCACTTCCTCCACTTAGGGCGGTCTTTGGCCAGGGGCTCCAAGGTGTCAGTGGGGATGTTGCACTTTTTCAGGGAGACTTTCAGGGTGGCCCTGTAATGTTTCCTCTGCCCACCTTCGACCGCCTGAGGAAAAGAGTGTTTGAAGACCAGGCCCTCAAGACTGCCACCAAGCTCATGGTCTACAGGGCTGTAGTAATACACGCCCTCCTGAATAGCTCAGAAACATGGACCATGTACAGTAGACACCTCAAGTCACTGGAGAAATACCACCAACGATGTCTCCGCAAGATCCGACAAATCCCCTGGGAGGACAGACGCACCAACATTAGCGTCCTCGACCAGGCCAACATCCCCAGCATTGAAGCACTGACCACACTTGATCAGCTCCGCTGGGCAGGCCACATTGTTCACAAGCCAGACACGAGACTCCCAAAGCAAGCCCTACAACCCTCCGAGATATCTGTGCTTCTCCAATTCTGGCCTCGGCGATTTTCATCGCTTCACCATTGGTGGCCATGCCTTCAGCTGTCGAGGTCCTGAGCTCTGGAATTCCCTCCTTAAACCTCCCCCCTCTACCTCTCTCTCCTCTTTTAAGATGTTCCTTAAAACCTACTGTGACCAAGCTTTTGGTCATCTGTCCTAATATCTCCTTACATGGCCAGGTGTCAAATCTTGTTTGCTAATGCTCCTGTGAAGCACCTTGGAATGGTTTAAAGGCGCATTAAAGGCGTTATATAAATACAAGTTGTTGTTGTTATTGAGAATGGTTAGAATGTGGAACTCGCTACCACAAGAAGTGGTTGAGATGAATAGCATAGGTGCATTTAAAGAAAGCACATGAGGGAGAAATGAATGGAAGGTTATGCTGATAGGGCGAGATAAAGAAGGGTGGGAGGAGGCTTGTATGGAGCATAAACACTGGCATAGACCGGTTGGCCCGGTTTCTGTGCTGTGAATTCTATGTGATTTTATGTTTAACTGATTAGCTTGAAGATATGTGATTTTTTTTCAGACCGGACATAGTAAAGGGATGTCAATAGTTGTCCTCAATCAACATAACAAACAGATAACTGGTCATTATCACATTGCTGTTTGTGGGAGCTTGCTGTGCGCAAGTTGGCTGCTGTGTTTCCCACATTATAACAGTGACTGCACTCCAAAGGTGCTATATTGGCTGTATAGCGCTTTGAGAAGTCCAGTGGTCGTGAAAGGCGCTTTTTAAATGCAAGTCTTTCTTTCTTTTTAATTCCAGTGTTTCATTTATTAATGAAATTATAATGGACACGCCTGTGTGAAATATTGAAGAAACTTCTAGCACACGCTACAGAACTTTCTAGCACATTTCGAACCATTTGTAATCTTTCTTGCGGGTTATTAGGCGACGTGAAACATTTGGAAGCCTTCTAGGAAGCTTACAGCAATGTTTAAACTAGCCTGGAAGCTGATATATGATCCCTTAGTGCGTACAGGTGGCTGACACTTGTTCAGTCTCTGAGATATTCGCTGTGGTGTAGATGTGTTATAGTAAAACAAGTAACAGTACAGCAAGTGCATCAGACACCGGCTCACAGAACAAAATTATGGGAGGTCGTCAGTATTGTGAGCATTTTGTTTGCAGGTACTGGTAGAAATATATCTTCCAAGCCTTCTGAGCAAAGGTGCCTTTGATTGAGTTGCAAATGGAAAAGATGAATTGGAAATAGAAAGGGAAGTAAAGGTCGTTCTTGTTAAGGGAACGCAAAGAGAAAGTGCAGAACGGAATGAACTGAGGAGAGTGATGTGCAGCCGAGGGTGAAGAGCTGGAGGTAGAGTAACGCAACTGGGCTCCTCTCTGCTGCCTCTTCCTCGCTTGAAGACACTTAAAGACTTGCATTGCTATAGCGCCTTTCACAAACTCAGGACATCCCAAAGCGCTTTACCGTCAACAAATAAATATTTTTTGAAGTGCAGTCACTTTTTCAATGCAGGAAACGCGGCAGCCAATTTATACACAGCAAGCTCCCAAAAACAGAAATGAGATAATGGCCAGATAATCGGTTTTAGTGATGTTGCGGTTAAGGGATAAATATTGGCCCCAGGACACCGGGGAAAACTCCCCTGCTCTTCTTTGAAACAGTCCCACGCAATCTTTTACGTCCACCTATGAGAGCAGATGGGTTTCAGTTAAAGGTCTGATCCAAAAGACGGCACCTCCGCCAGTGTAGCGCTCCCTCAGTACTGGCACTTGAGAGTCACCTTGGATTATGGACTAACTGCAGGTGTGGTGCTGTACAATGGCCTTGATTCTCTGGTACCTCATCCTAGTGGCTATTCTTCATCTCTGAGCCTAAATGGTGAGTACACATAGGTTATTGGACCATTGGAAGGGAAGGTGAGTAAGTCCTCCCCAACATACACACTTTCCTGCAGGGGTCATGAATAGCAAACATGGGCAGGAACACTGGTTAAATATTTTCCCGCTCCACAGTTTAGGATCAATGAGACCATTGGACCATTGCAGATCAGGAATGGACCTTTGGACATTCCTGGTAGCTTATGGCAAGCTAACCATTGGACAGGTCTTCTCCAGCTGCTTGTAACCTAACTCGAACCAAGTCCCATTCACCCATCACCCTGTGCTCGCAGAGGTCCATTGGCTCCCAGTCCAGCAACACTACAATTTAAAAATTTGCATCCTTGTCTTCAAGTTCCTCCATGGCAACGTCCCTTGCTATCTCTGTAACCCTCTCTAGACCTACAACACGTCGAGCCTCTGCACTCCTCCAATTCCATCCTCTTGCGCATCCCCAATTTTAATTTGCTCCACCACTGGTGGCCGTGCCTTCTTTTGCCTGGGCCTTAAGTTCTGGAGCTCCCTCCCTAAACTTCTCCGCCTCTCTACCTCTTTCTTCTCCTTTAAGGTGCTCCTTAAAACCTACCTCTTTGACCAAGCTTTTGGTCACCTCTCCTAATAATCTCCTTAGGTGGCTCGGTGTCAAATTTTGTCTGATAATCACTCCTGTGAAGCGCCTCGGGATGTTTTACTATGCGAAAGGCGCTATATAAATGCAAGTTGTTGCTGTTGTTGATAGCAAAAAGGCGTGCAGCTGGCTCCATGACCAACAAGGTACAAAATTCAAAGGATCTGCACATTCGGTATCGTCCTTTCCTTCACGTTTGACGCATTGCACGTGACATTAGTTGAGAGGCTGTCAGAGTGCATGAAGGGAATCGTTTGGACAAGCAATACAAAAAAACATAAAAAACATTCCCGATACATTACTCACCCCAAATAAAGTTAAATCGCAAAACAAAAATAAAAAAATATCACTCACGCTTATCTCACGCAGCCATTCCTTCCCTTAACGCCCCGGGACAGCTCTGACCGCCACTTTCTCTGGCGGGGTCACTAGGGGGCGCTACGGATGCAGCGCAAACTAAAGTTTGCTTCTGTGTCGATACCGGAGTCGTTGCACACCGGCGTGACGCTCCCGGGCAATACTGCTCAGCGCTGCCGGCACACTGAATTTGCTGAGCGGCGCTAATGCCGGCACTTGCGGCTGAAAAACCCTTTAGCCTACCCCTGTAGCACCCTTCGCGAGGGGCGGTATCCAAACGAATTTCTATTCTATGTGCACTTTGCGCCTTGTTGTCAAGGCCTCATGCATGGCATCGGTAAATTGTGGGCATGGAGCGTTAAATACTTGCCACAGCAGAACGCTTGGTATACAGAGGGCGGCCCAGCTGTACGGCTGATGGAGGAGTTGAGATTCAGGAGTGGGAGAAGCTGTGTTGGTGATAGAGGAGCCAGGATTTATTTATCTATCATCTCAGATGGACACCGTAGCCATATAAATGATGTACAGTCCACCTCCCATATAAACACCATATGCTTCCTGTACAAACAACATATGTTCCTCATATTCATAGGTACTACATGCTTAGCAATTTTACAATTAAAGACAAAAGAAAGACTGACATTTTATATAGCGCCTGTCACAAAATTGCTGTACAGCCAAGGAATTACTTTTTGGAGTGTAGTCACTGTTGTAATGTGGGAAGCGCGGCAGCCAATTAGCGCACAGCAAGCTCCCACAAACAGCAATGTGATAATGATCAGATGAACTGCTTTAGCGATGTTGGTTCAGGGATAAATATTGGCCAGGACACCAAGGAGAACTCCCCCCCACCCCTGCTCTTATTCGAAATAATGCCCTGGATCCTTTATATCCACCTTTCATTGAGTCGGTACTGAATGATGTGATGGGGTTTCATTAAGATAGTGAATGGTGTTTTGGAATTGCATTGAGCAGGTATTGAATGGTGCGCTGAGTTGCATTTAGCTGTAACTGAATGGTATCCTGGGCTTTCTTTGATTGGGCACCGAGTGATACTGTGTGCTTGTTTTGAGCAGGCACAGGATGGCCCCTGGGGATTGCTTTAAACAGGCATTGAGTGTTGTCCTGAGCTTGCAGTGAACAGGTATTGAGTTTGGGGCTTGCTTTGATGAAATAGCGAGTGCTCTCAAACCAATGCTTGAGCTGAACATACATTTAATTGCAATGAAGGAGGAATGTTCCAACATCTGGTGCTGGGGAATGGTAGGAAATGTCTGCCCCCACCATGCAGGCGGGCAACACCAGATTGGGCTTTAATGGCCTGTAGATTGTTCGAGGAAGGGAAGATTGAGGGAGGTGAGGACCTGCACAGTTTTGCAGAATAGGAAAAATACGGAATGGCATGATTTGCTTTGGTTCCAACATTGAGGGTGTCTGGAGGGAGACGTAGAATGTTTAGGATCATTTGAGGAAAATGAGATAAAAAGACTAACGGCCCCCGACCCCGTTCCCTCCACAGCATACGCACACTCACACACACATATCTCACTTCAAGATCTAATTAAGATGTGATCTGTGGCTCAGTGGGTTGCATCCTCGCCTTTGAGTTGGAAAGTTGGGGGTTCAAGCCCCACCCTTGAGCACATAACCTAGCCTGACACTCCAGTGCAGGGCTGAGAGAGTGCTATACTGATGGAGGTGCCATCTTTTGGATGAGACGTTAAACCGAGGCCCGGTCTGCCCTTTTAGGTGGACGTAGAAGATCCCACAGCAGTATTGGAAGAAGAGCAGCGGAAGTACTCCCCGGTGTCCTGGCCAATATTTATCCCTCAACCAACATCACTAAAAAAAACTGATGATCTGGTCATTATCACATTGCTATTTACAGTACAGAAACAGGCCATTCGACCCAACAGGTCTATGCCGGTGTTTATGCTCTTCCCAAATTACTTCATCTCACCCCATCAGCATATCCTTCCATTCCTTTTTCCCTCATGTGTTTATCCAACTTCCCCTTAAACGCAACGATACTATTCACCTCAACCACTCCATGTGGCAGCGAGTTCCACATTCTCACCACTCTCTGGGTAAAGAATTTTCTCCTACATTCCCTATTGGATTTATTAGTGACTATCTGATATTGATGGCCCCTAGCTCTGGTCTCACCCGCAAGTGGAAACATTATCTCTACATCTCCCCTATCAAACCCCTTCATAATCTTAAAGACCTCTATCAGGCTACCCCTCAATCTTCTACTTTGTAGAGAAAAGAGCTCCAGTCTGTACAGTCTTTCCCAACAGGTATAGGGGGAGAAATGGGGCGGTAACCTCTCAGGCTGGACATTCTATGCCCGGCGCAGAAGTCACGCCCTGGAAGTGAAATTGGGGTTACCGCCCCTCCCAGGAAGGATTGACAGATTGATAGCTCTTTCTCGATTCAGTGGGCAGTGGTGCATAGCCGTTCTTAGTTGGTGGAGCGATTTGTCTGGTTAATTCCGATAACGAACGAGACTCCTCCATGCTAAATAGTTACGCAACCCCCGAGCAGTCTGCGTCCAACTTCTTAGAGGGACAAGTGGCGTATAGCCACATGAGATTGAGCAATCACATTGAGCGCACTCCATTTCCTTTCGTGGCGGGATTGGGGGCGCTACTCGGGCGCAACGCGGAGCGCAACGCAACCTCTGACGGGTTTCAGCAGCTTCCCTTCCGCTACACTTCAACAGTGACAACACTTCAGGAAGTACTTAAGTGACTGCAAACCGCTTTGGGATGTCCTGAGGTCGTGAAAAATGCTGTTGTAATGCGAGATCTTTCTGCCTCATTTCAACAAAGTGATTGGACTTAGCGCAGGTTTACACTTTGGCAGAGTGACCAGGGGTCCTGGGCAGGATGGTAGCTCAGAGAACAACAAATTATTTCAATGTCAAAGAGGTGATCTTTAAGGTGGTTGGCAGAAGGTCCAAAGGCGAAATAAGGAAAAAAAATTTTTACGCAGCGAGTGGTTAGGATCTGGAATGCACGGCCTGAAAGGGTGGTGGAGGCAGACTCAATCGTGGCTTTCAAAAGGGAATTGGATAAATACCTGAAGGAATAAGATTTGCAGGGCTACGGGGAAAGGGCGGGGGAGTGGGACTAGCTGTAGTGCTCTTGCAGAGAGCCGGCACGGGCTCGACGGGCCGAATGGCCTCCTTCCGTGCTGTAACCATTCTACGATTCTAAAATTGCTCACAGCAGCGGGGCGATGTTTGTACCTGAAGTGGAGCAGGAGTCACGTCGGCGGAAACAAGGTTTTTGTGGTTGCTGTCAAGTCACAGCTGAGAGGCCTCACTAACACTCCTGATAAGAAACAGAGAGCTGAGTGACAGCTGCTTCTCCGTGTCACTCTGTCTCGCCCTAACAGCCCGAGTGGCAAGGCATTCACTGCATGACGGGAAAACCGATTCTAACATATCTGTGAATGTAAATCACCTCCTTTCTCCGCCATGAACACATGGCGAGAACTCTTGCTCGTGGCGAGCACGTGTCTATTTTAAATCGGTGGTGGGGGGAGGGGCGCGGAGAGGGCTTTATTACCCTGAATGAGTTAAGTGCAAATTCCCACTGCAGGAGGGTCTCCGCTGATACCTCCTCCCCGTAGGGAACATTGGAAACGCAGCTACTCCCCGGCAAAGCACGTCTTCCGAGTCATGGATTGATCACGAGCGGAGAACGGGAGCAGATTTGTGTTTACATGCTGGTATCTGGCCCTCACCGTGAGAAAGACGAGAGGCTTTATTTTAAAAGGGATGGTTTTGTTGTTACAGGCCTCACACAAACAGAGGCGTTGGCTTTGATGGCAACTGCCTGTCCCAGCTGTGGACAGGCTTTCTCGGGCTGGAAGCACTGTTAGCCGTTTATTACAGCAGCCACCCTGCCCCCACTTCCCCCCCCCCCTCCCCGCCCACGCAATCCCCCTCCCCCAACACGAATGATTTATTATGTAAAACAAAATCAATTTCATTGCCACAACTGTTTTTGTTTTATTTGTTCTGGGATGTGGGCATCGCTGGCAAGGCCAGCATTTATTTCCCATCCCTAATTGCCCCTTGAGAAGGTGGTGGTGAGCCGCCTTCTTGAACCGCTGCAGTCCGTGTGGTGAAGGTGCTCCCACAGTGCTGTTAGGGAGGGAGTTCCAGGATTTTGACCCAGCGACGATGAAGGATCGGCCGATATATTTCCAAGTCGGGATGGTGTGTGACTTTGAGGAGAAAGAAAGCAAGTTGATCTTTTACCCTGGGCAGAGTTGGATTCTCTAGGACGGATGCACCCCCCTCCTCCTCCACTGGGAGGCACCACGCTCTCTGGTCCCCACCACTCCACTCGGCAAATCTCAAGTTGGGCACTTGAACTTGCGCCAGCTAATGGTGGTTTTACCAACGCCTGTCGAGGCTTTTCCCGTTGTGCTGGCACAGGTGGCATCCTTTCCATTGTCATCCTTACCCCAGCTCCAACCTTGAAAGATAAAGCTCTTGCATTTATATCCAGGACATCCGATAGCTCTTCCAGCCAATTCATTACTTTTTCAGCGTAGTCGTCGTGGTTTTGGAGCCAAAACACGGCCGCCAATTGCGCACAGCAAGATCCCACGGGCAGTAGTGGGATCAATGGTCAGATGCGGGTTGAGGGATAAACGCCCCCTGCCCTTCTTTGGATGGCGGGAGTCGAGTGGCGGTACGGGAGTTTTTCCGTCCATTCGAGCGGGCAGATGGGGTTTCGGGTTGACGTCTCCGACAGAGTCACGTCCCTTCAGCACTGCACTGAGGTGTCGGCCGAGATTGCCTGACCAAGTCTCTGGAGTGGGACTTGAACCCGTGACCTGCTGGCTCAGAGAATGCTGCCCACTGAGCCACTGCTGAGATCAGATCTGTGAACCATCATCATCATAAGCAGTCCCTCGAAACGAGGATGACTTGCTTCCACGCCAAAAAAGGATGAGTTCACAGGTGTTTCAATGAAGGACCCGAACTACATCCTCAAAGGTGGAAGATGCCTGTGTGTGGATTTTTTTTAACGTGTGGTGGCCGTTGCACACCAGCCACCACACGGGCTTGACAGAGCTAGGTCTTGGTCCAGTGGCAAGGGTTAACCAAGACAACTGGAGACCAGCTCTGCTGCACGGGCCTAGTGCGCACACATATCGCACAGTGTGGGCTGGGCCTGTGCTGTCCCTGGGCCCCTGGCCCCGAACTCACGCCTCCCCTGGGCCCCGATCATGTCCCTCTACAATCTTTCGCCGCTCCTTCGCCCCGACCTCGCCGCTCCTGCTGTACCTGCCCACGCTCCAATCACCGACCTGGACCTTGATGATATCACTCTTCGCTGCCGTTGCCCTCTTGCACCAGCTCGCGCTGCTCCCTGGAGTAGTATGCCTCCACGCTGCTCCTTTTATGAGCCCGACCTGCCGCTGGTGTTCTCACACAGGTTGGGGCCTCCACGCTGTTCCTGGGCCACTCACCTCCCCTGTGAATCACAACACAGACGAATATCAGAAGAATTCAAGCCATACATTTAAAATAAAGATGAATTCTCAGGTTGTGGGCATCGCTGGCAAGGCCAGCATTTACTGCTCTGATAAGGTGATGGTGTGCCACCACCTTGGACCACTCGGAGAGGTTTTGATATAACTGTGTGACTCGCTAGGCGATTTCGGAGAGCATTAAGAGTCAACCACGTTGGTGTGGGAATGGAGTCACATATAGGCCCAGACCAGGTAAAGGTGGCAGGTTTCCTTCTCACATCCTCTGAGTCAGATGGTTGTGGGTTCAAGTCTCACTCCAGGGCCTTGAGCACAATAAAATCTAGGCTGACTCTCCAGTGCAGTGCTGAGGGAGCGCTGCACTGTCGGAGGTGCCGTCTTTTGGATGAGACGTTAAACCTCTCAGGTGGACCTAAAAAATCCCATGGCTCTATTTTGAAGATGAGCAGGGGAGTTATCCCCGGTGTCCTGGCCAATATTTATCCCTAAATCAACAGAACAAAAACAGATTATCCTGGTCATTATCACATTGCTGTTTGTGGGAGCTTGCTGTGCGCAAATTGACTACTGTGTTTCCCACATTACAACAGTGACTACACTCCAAAATTACTTCATTGGCTGTAAAACGCTTTGAGATGTCCGATGGTCGTGAAAGGCGCTATATAAATGCAAGTCTTTCTTTCTAAAGGACATTACTGAATCAGTTGGTTGGACATCTTCGTGGTCACTTTTACTTATACCAGCTTTCTTTCAATTTAAACTGAATTCAGATTTTCAATCAGCCATGGTGGGATTCTGAACTCATATTCTCTGGATTATCAGTCCAGGCCTCTAGTTTACGAGTTCAGTAATATATAATCACTGCATCATCGTACCCAATACTAGGGCAATGTTAGTGAAATGTTAGGGATAGGGTTGATGGACCAGTGCAAGAGGTTTAATTTAAAAGAATCTCCTTCCATAGGTGAGATCAAACTGTCCCATTGTTGTTCTGGGCAATTCTTCCTGAGCTAATTTTCATGGACCCCCTCCACTCCGCCACCCCCTTATAGCAGTAACAGAGTCTATGGAGAAGCTGGCTTCTGACAGATTGACAGAGCTGGTTAATAAGTGCTTTCCATTCCTCCTAAAGGCTAATTAAATATTAATCCACACAGTGAGGTCAGCAAAAATAATAAACAATCGAGGACACCAAATTCTTTTAATTAATTCTCTAGTGTAGGCTTTGAAAACCATACCAATTCCCAAACGATTAGGGAGTGCGTCTGCACTCTTTAATGAAATGAGTTCCCATTGTTTTGCCATCATCTCTTATGACGAGGCCCAAGTTGATTTTGTGTGTGTTTTTTCCGTGCTGTTGTTGTTGTTGTTGGTGTTCAAATATCTGTGAGGTGAATTCAGTGCGGAGGTTTGTGGGGGGGTGGGAGTGGGGGGAATCTGAGGAGTGTGTAAGTGATTCCCTGTGATATAATCTGGGCGAATGCTAATTGGGAGTTTGCTCCGTAATAATAAACTAGTGCTTATGTTTTTCTGCACGGTATTAGCTTGGGAAAAAGGAATGTGATAAACTGGCGTGATTAAAGGCCTCCTCTAATCACATTCAACACCGGCCTGATAGCTCACTTAATGTGACCAATGCTCTGGTGAGCTGGAATTAAGGTTGGCTAGTCTGTTCTGACGGGCCATTCGTAAATAATAAAATGAAAAGAAAGGACCTTGCATTTACACAAGCACCATTTACGAGTTCAGAGCCTCCCAAGGTGCCTCACAGCCAATGAAGTACTGTTGGAAGTGTAGTCGCTGTTGTAATGTAGGAAACACAGCAAGCTCCCACCAACAGCAATGAAATAAATGACCAGTTAACCTGTTTTTTTTTAGTGATATTGGTAGAGGGATAAAATATTGGAAAGGACACCGGGGAGAACTCCCCCTGCGAAATAGTGCCGCGGGATCTTTTACGGCCGCCCAAGAGGGCAGATGGGGCCTCGATTTAATGTCTCATCCGAAAGACGGCACCTCCGGCAGTGCAGCGCTCCCTCAGCACTGCACTGGGAGTGTCAGCCTAGATTCTGTGCTCAAGTCTCTGGAGTGGGACTTGAACCCACAACCTGCTGACTCAGAGGCAAGAGTGTTGCCTACTGAGCCACAGCTGACAGCTAATATGTTAATTTTAACAGACAGCAAATTACAGGGGAGAGGGTCTGAACGGCTGATAGTTCTGTGTCGTAAGCACTGAAGACGAACATTTACCCTTCTGTATATAACTGGAGGACGTGGTGGTGACATCATCATCATCATAGGCAGTCCCTCGGAATCGAGGAAGACTTGCTTCCACTCTAAAAATGCGTTCTCAGGTGACTGAACAGTCCAATATGGGAATTACAGTCTCTGTCACAGGTGGGACAAATAGTCATTGAAGGAAAGGGTGGGTGGGGAGTCTGGTTTGTCGCACGCTCCTTCCGTTGCCTGCGCTTGTCTTCTGCACGCTTTCGGCGATGAGAGTCGAGGTGCCCAGCGCCCTCCCAGATCCTCTTCCTCCACTTAGGGCGGTCTTTGGCCAGGGACTTCCAGATGTCGGTGGGGATGTTGCATTTTATAATGCAATAATAGGCTCACACGTGCAGCTCAGTGCAATCAAGAGTGGCAGGCGTGAAGTTGGGAGCTGAGCAAGTGGGGAATTGTGGCCGTTCCCCATTACCGCTGGGTGCAGCATGGCAGAACATTCCTGATAAGCCTTTTGAGCAAAACACTGGGATTGTGTTCTTGACCAAGCTGAGCGATCAACGCTGGTTCTGTTGGTGAACTCGCTCATCTCCTGAAGACCAGGCCATCATTCTATCACCTGAACTATTTTCCGCAGCACCGAGTCTCATTGTCAAGAGAACAAGCTCTCAAGCTTCTTAAGGGGACCAAGGGATGTGAGGATCGGGCGGGAAAGTGAAGATGAGGTTGAACATCAGCCGTGATCTTCTTGAATGGCGGAGCAGGCTCGAGGGGCCCCATGGCCTACTCCTGCTACTAATTGCTATATTATTAACTTCTCCTCAAAAATTTCCAATATCGGGAATGATCTTTGTTGCTTGCCTCACAAATTACATTCCTGACTGCGTCGAATGTGCTGTAGCAGCAGGTCATCCAGATTAATGCTACTGCACTAATTCACAGGCAAGCTGAGCACAGACTCGAGAAACAGTCACTAAGTGCAGATTATACGCTTCGGATTTTTGGTGAAGTTTTAATTTTCTATTTACCGGTGATGTCATATTAACATTCCTAATTAGTGTCTTGCGCTCCACTTAGTTAAGAACCCTGTGGCATCATTTGACAGCGAAAGCTGTCTTCATCAAAAAAATCTTTGCAAAATTAAATTCACACATCATCTGTTTCGAGGCACCTAAATCACTTTATAATGATAAGTGATTTTTTTTATAGTAGCACTGCATGTGTTCTATGAGGTGGAGCGGGTTATTTGCCATTGGTGCACTTGTAACCTGGATGTAATACCAATCTGGCACATGATCTTGGGTCAAGTGAGGTTATGACTATCACTGTCTTATTTTGAGTTAATTTTCTCCTCTCCTGAAGGTGCACCCTCTTGCTGGGCTATAGTTTCACAGCTCTTTGGCATCTCATTACATCATCTCATCTTAACTATCCGGTTCAATTGTCCATGATTTTCAGCCGTGGCTCATAAGAACATAAGAAATAGAAGCAGGAGTAGGCCATGCGGCCCCTCGAGCCTGCTCCGCCAATCAATAAGGTCATGGCTGATCTGATCTTGGCCTCAACTCCATTTTCCTGCCTGTTCCCCATAATCCTTGACTCCACAACTCTCTGGGGTAGGGAATTCCAAAGATTCCCGACCCTCTGAGAGAAGAAATTCCTCCTCATCTCTATCTTAAATGGACGACCCTTTATTCTGAAGTTATGCCCCCTAGTTCTAGATTCCCCCACAAGGGGAAACATCCTCTCAGCATATACCCTGTTAAGACCCCTCAGAATCTGATATATTTCAATAAGATCACTTCTCATTCTTCTAAACTCCAATGAGTACAGGCCCAACCTACTCAACCTTTCCTCATAAGACAACCCCTTCATCTCAGGAATCAACTTAGTGAACCTTCTCTGAACTGCCTCCAATGCAAGTATGTCCCTCCCTAAATAAGGAGACCAAAACTTTATGCAAGACTTCTTTAATTTTATACTTCAACCCCCTTACAATAAAGTCCAATATTCCATTTGCCTTCCTAATTACTTGCTGTACCTGCATGCTAACTTTTTGTGCTTCATGTACGAGGACCCCCAGATCCCTCTGTACTGCAACATTCTGTAATCTCGCTCCATTTAAATAATATTTTGCTTTTCTATTCTTCCTACCAAAGTGGATAACCTCACATTTCCAAACCTCAATCTGCCAAACTTTTGTCCACTCACTTAGCCTGTCTATATCCCTCTGCAGATATTTTTGTGTCCTCCTCACAATTTGCTTTCCCACCCATCTTTGTATCATCAGCAAACTTGGCTACATTATACTTGGTCCCTTCATCCAAGTCATTCATATAGATTGTGAATAGTTGAAGCCCCAGCACTGATCCCTGTGGCACCCCACTAGTTACTGTTTGCCAACCTGGAAATGACCCATTTATCCCAACTCTCTGTTTTCTGTTAGTTAGCTAATCCTCTATCCATGCTAATATATTATCCCCAACCCTGTGAACTTTTATCTTATCTCAGTAGGTAGCACTCTCACCTCTGAGTTAGAAGGCTGTTGGTTCAAGTCCCACTCCGAGACTTGTGCACAAAAATCTAGGCTGACACTCCAGTGCAGTGCTGAGGGAGCGCTGCACTATCGGAGGTGCCATCTTTCAGATGAGACGTTAAACCGAGGCCCCGTCTGCTCTCTCAAGTGGACGTAAAAGATCCCATGGCACTATTTCTAAGAAGAGCAGGGGAGTTATCACCGGTGTCCTGGCCAAGATTTATTCCACAATCAACAACAGATTATCTGGTCATTATCACATTGTTATTTGCGGGAGCTTGCTGTGTGCAAATTGGATGTTGTGTTTCCCACATTACAACAGTGACTGCACTCGAAAGGTATTTAATTTGTTGTAAAGCATTCTGGTCCGACCGGTGGTCATGTGAGGTGCAGTATAAATGCACGTCTTTTTTCTTCTTTCTTTCTATGCTGACATTAAGCACTCATGGACCTCGAGACGTCAAGTTCAGAGATTTTATGATTCTACTGAAAACTGCTCCAAAACGTGAATTCCAGCCTTTCAATCCATTCCAGGTTGAGGGGAACGTATCTCACTTAAATGGCCATTCCTTATATCCGAACATAAGAACCACAGAATCATAGAATGGTTACAGCACAGAAGGAGGCCATTCGGCCTGTCGAACCCGTGCCGGCTCTCTGCAAGAGCACCTCAGCTAGTCCAACCACCCTGCCCTTACTCCATAGACCTGCAAATCTTATTCCTTCAGGGACTTATCCAATTCCCTTTTGAAAGTCAGGATTGAGTCTGAGAGTGTGAGTCTTGTCAGAATACGCAACTGTGAAGAATATCACAGCCGAACCTAATCTCAACCTCTCCAGAAGGTCACTAGATAGTGATCACATCACAGGCTGATTTCCTTCCCCCTCACTAAGCCAGGAATAAGACAGTTACATAGGATTACATCGGGCTGGAAATTCATCAAAAACCGCCGCCACAGGTTTGCCGCCCAAACAAATGCTATGACTCCACTATGAATTCTCGGTGGAAAATTCATGAAAAAAGGGAAAAAAAATTCCGCCCGACGGGATAAATTGGCATTGCACAAGGATTCACGTTGGAAGCCGCGATCCTCGTCAACTTTAGTCCGAGGCTGATTATGCGAGTTGGGCCTCGGGAGGGGAAAACGCACAAAATATTTTTCAAAAAGCAAAAAATGAAAGGTCGCGAAACATTCACAAGACCCTTTTCTTGCGAATCGCCACAAAAGGATTTAAAAATAAACTTTAACTTTTTTTTTTTGCAGGGTTTCATACCGACCGCCGTTCCAAGGGCTGCTCCAACAGGTTTCTCCTCGGAGGGTCTCTTTCCCCCCGTCGACGGGTCACCGCGGTGACCAAACTCGGGCGGATGCCGTTTTTCGAGAGTTGCACGCCGGCGGTCCGCTCCCCAGCGGTATTTCAAAACCGGTGGCGGAAGACTTCAATGAATTTCTCGCAGCACCGGTTTCTGCCCGAAACGAAGAAACATCGGCAAGAAACGCGGTGGAAGGCTGATGAACTTCCAGCCAAAATATTTACAGCACTGAAACAGGCCATTCGGCCCAACTGGTCCGTGCCGGTGTTTATGCTCCACATGAGCCTTTGCCCACCCCTCTTCATCTCACCCTATCAGCATACCCTTCCATTCCTTTCTCCCTCATGTGCTTATCCAGCTTCTTCTTAAATGCATCCATGCTATTCGCCTCAACCCCTCCCTGTGGTGACGAGTTCCACATTCTCACCACTCTCTGTATAAAGAAGTTTCTCCTGAATTCCTTATTGGATTTAAATAGTGACTGTCTTATATTTATGGCTCCTAGTTTTGGAATAATGCGAGCAATCCAACTTCTAGGTCAGCACAGTTTCCTGGTCTGTATAGCTCAGTACCTCGTGGGTAATCTACTTGCCAAATCACTGGCGTTTTTAACGGTGAACGGTGTCACATTACGCCACACCAGCAATGACTAGAAGAAAGAAGAAAACTTCCACCGGCCACGACCTCCGGACGTCCCAAAGCACTTTACAACCAATGAAGTACTTTTGGAGTGTAGTCACTGTTGCAATGTGGGAAATGCGGCAGCCAAGTTGTGCACAGTAAGCTCCCACACACAGCAATGTGATAATGACCAGATAATCTGTTGTTAGTGATGTTGATTGAGGGATAACTATTGGCCCCAGGACACCGGGGATAACTCCCCTGCTCGTCTTCAAAATAGTGCGACGGGATATTTTACGTCCACTTGAGAGAGCAGATGGGGGCCTCGGTTTAACGTCTCATCTGAAAGACGGCACCTCCGACAGTGCAACACTACCTCAGCACTGCACTGGGAGTGTCAGCCTAGATTTTTGTGCTCAAGTTCCTGGAGTGGGACTTGAACCCATAACCTTGTGACTCAGAGGCGAGTGTGCAAACCACTGGGCCACAGCTGACTAGAAGTAGCGAGTGCCAGAACTTTGGCACTTCTGCTCCTTCTGGCTTCAAATCAATCTCAATTAATTATTTACCTCCCATTTTAGCAGCTGCCACTCGCTAGGCCTCATCCACACCCAAAACACCTGAGAGGAAGGAGGCCCATATTTTTTGGCAGGGACCTAAAACAGTTATTAGGCGTCCACATTAGCATACGCAAGAGGCCCAGTGTCTGTTTGAGCTAGCCGTCACAGGCGTCTGAAAATTGCCCGAGGCCAGTAACAACAACAATTTGTATATTTATATAGCACCTTTAACATAGTGAAACGTCGCAAGGTGCTGCACAGGAGTATTACGAGATAAAAAATTTGACACCGAGCCACATTAGGGCGGGTGACCAAAAGCTCGGTCAAAGAGGTAGGTTTTAAGGAGTGTCTTGAAGGAGGAAAGAGAGGTAGAGAGGTGGAGAGGTTTAGGCAGGGAATTCTAGAGCTTAGGGCCTTGCCAACATAAGGCACGGCCACCGATGGTTGAGCGATTTATAATCAGGGATGCTCAAAAGGGCAGAATTTGAGGAGCGCAGACATCTCAGGGGGGTTTTGGGGCTGGAGGAGATTACAGAGATAGGGGAGGGGGCGAGGGCCATGGTGGGATTTGAAAATAAGGATGAGAATTTTGAAATCAAGGCGTTGCTTAACCTGGAGCCAATGTAGGTCGGCGAGCTACAGGTCAGGGATGATGGGTGAGCGGGACTTGGTGTGAGTTAGGACATGGGCTGCAGAGTTTTGGATGGCCTCTAGTTTACGTAAGATAAGCATGGGACACAGGGCACAGCCCTGTGAAATTGGACATTTCTGCCCCTGTTTTCTGTCATAGAATCATAGAATGGTTACAGCACAGAAGGAGGTCATTTGGCCTGCAGAGCCTGTGCTTGTCTGGGGTCAATGATGACCAATTTCCATCCTGTGGGCTTTTGCCTCAAAACCAGTGCCAAATACAGGTTTTCCCAGCTAATCAGATGCCCAAGCATAAAATCTGACATGGATGCTTCATAAAAATCTCCTCTCCCATATCAGAAATAATTTGGGCTTCAAATACCACTTTGATATGGAGATTTCGCCTGGGGGCTCAGCACACTGAATCGCCCGAGTGAAACGGAGATTGGAGAATCGGGTAGGCCAGAGCACGGTCAACATGACCAATATAAACCAGTGCAACTTTCCTTCCATTGAGCCTAGCCACAATTGGGAACTCCCCATAATAGAAAGACTTGCATTTCTATATCGCCTTTCACCACCACCGGACGTCTCAAAGAGCTTTACAGCCAATGAAGTACTTTTGGAGTGTCATCACTTTTGTAATGGAAGAAATATATGCAGCCAATTTGCGCAAAGTAAGCTCCCACAAACAGCAATGTCATAATGACCAGATAATCTGTTTTTAGTGATGTTGGCTGAGGAATAAATATTGACCAGGACACAAGACGGCACCTCTGACAGCTCAGCGCTCCCTCAATATACACTGGAGCGTCAGCCTAAATTTACATGCTTGAGTCTCTAGAGTGGGACTTTGTATTGTATAGGGTTAATCACATAGGGTTAATTATGATATTCCGACATTTACAGTGTGTTTTCTGCTTCATGCCTCGTGGAATGTTGTTGATGCAGAGAGAGAGAGAGACCTTGATGCGCACACCATCTTGTTAATGGGACGATCGGCGCCTCGAGGTCTCATGCTTTGTGGAAGAACAGCTGGGGCCTTACAGATTAGGAGTTGGCCATAAGCCACATGCACCCATGTTTGTTCAATAGTATAAAGGAACGGAACTGTCCAGTAGCTCTTTGAACTTCACCTTGGACCGTGATTCGCGAGCGGTGCCGGGACCCCCAAGGCCCCTGACCAGCCGTCGTTGCGGAGTTCCCGACCGGCCGAAGGCTGTGAGCTTTGTTACATCTTATCATACTTCTCTTTTCTTCGTAAACTGTATTATGTTTCTTTTCTCTCAGTAAACGGTGTTTTATCTTTACTTCATTTGTCTTGTCTCTTATTTAACATTCATCCAGATCCCGAACCTGGATCTATTATTATCGATCCAAAACATTTTGGCATAGTCGGCAGGATCTGGTAAAATGTTAAAGAGAAAAGACAAGAAGCAGTCTCCTCTTGCGGGAGAGAAGTATAGAATCCAGGGTGGAGCACGAGGGATGAGGGTTTTGGCTCTCTTGCCAATGTGCTAGCCCGGTTTGGACCCCCGCAACAGTGGGATACACCGTTATTGGAACAGAGCAAAGATAGAACCGTACCCCACACGGTACTGTCTCTCCTAGAGAAAGCCGGCTTCCCACAGGAGAAAAGTAGTCCCCCACAAATGGGATGGATTTTGTTGACAGCATTAAGGGCGATGTGTAAACAACTTAAGGAAAGTGAGGCAGAAAACCTACAGTTAAAAACAGCTGTTAAGGTTTTGGAAAGTCAAAACTCGACTCTGACTGAAGCGGTCCGCACTGCACAAGAACAGGCGGACAAAGTCAATGAACAATCAGAAACTTTAATATGCCGTCTGGCGACAGTACAAAATAAAAATAAAGCCAGACGATGGAAATTACAGATAGATCGGTCAAAGGTACGTGCATTGGTAGCTGGACCCACTTGGGATCCTGCTCGTTGGGATGGAGACATCTGGTTACTCCTCTGACTCAGAATATGATGGAGGGGGGGGGGGGAACGGGAGGAAACTAAAGACCCTCCCCTATACGCTCCGAGCACGGAAGCTAGACCCCTTATGACAAATAAGACGAAATAGCAAGATGGGGAACAGCCGGTAACCACTGGAGGGATGCGTGACTTCACCATTAGTGAGTTACAAGAAATAGGGTCTCAATTTTGCTAAAAACCCGGGGAATCATTGTCAGAATGGCTAACCCGGATTTGGGACCAGGGAGCATCAGGTGTAATACTTAACCCCGAAGAGTTAACAAAAATGGGGACTATGACTACGGACCACCATATCACAGCAGTGCTACGGAATGTCAAGGGCACAAGTTCGCTATGGGACATGGTTACTATAGGGGTCCGTCAAAAATATCCCTCTGCCGTTGATTGGGAAGGGGAGGTAAACCCTTGGAATACTATGGTGGAGGGTGCGATACAGTTGCACAACATGGCAACACAGGGAGGATTATATCACCAACCATATGGGGGGCCAGATCAGGAGCTCTTTACGGCAGGAATGCGGAGCAGGCTGATGAAGAGTGGTCCTCCTATGATGAGGGGTGCATTATTGGGACCAGTCCAAGGGCAGCGGGTGGGGGATGCCTGCCTATTGTTAGGCCAGTTGGAGGATGCAGAAGATAGTGAGCGAGAGTCGAGAACGGCTAATGTAGAGGAGGATCGGGACCAGCGACAAAGTTCGACCTCTGGAAAGGTACAGGGTCAGGAAAGACAAAAAAAAGAATTACGCGGAGGAACAAGTTCACGGCTTTACTGAAGGCAGGGGTCCCCAAGGAAAAAATTGATGAAATCCCAACAGGAGCGATGTATTCTATGTGGAAGCAACACTGCGTCCCGGGAACAGAGAAGGGTGAAAGGAGGGAGGTAAGGGAGACTAAGTCGGATAGCGCTAAGTCTGCGGATGCGGAGATCCCGCTAGCCTATACCCCAACGTAGAAGAGCTGTGGAAGGCTAGTAATCCCCTCGACTAGGGGTATGGCCGGGATCCGGGAGTATGCCCCGTTAGAACCACATCAACCCAAGCTCCCGGCGATCTGAGGCCACACATTCCGATTACGATACATTGGCGGGGGGCTGGGAACATACAAAGAGATGTGGCTTTACTAGACACAGGGGCAGAAGTTATTAATATCTATGGAAATCCTAGAAAACACACAGGGATCCGTGTGATGATTAATGGGTTCGGAGGGCAGAAACGGCCACTATCCGAACAACTATCAGAATGGCGTTGGGAAATGGGCCCCGCGCTGGGTAACGGTCTTAATATCGGCAGTAAAGGAACATATTATTGGGATGGACCTTTTAAAGGGAACCACACACAACACCTCGTTCAGGCGATTCTCATTCGGGATACGGGTGATCACTGTGATTGCAGGGGAAGCAAAGTGGGAACCAGTGGTAATACCACGGCCATCGCGTATAGTGACTATGGAACAGTACTGAATACCTGGGGGACACAAAGAAATAGGGGAAACCATACAAGGGCTCTTGGAGGCAGGTATCATTAGACATGTGGTGTCCCCCTACAATAGCCCTGTTTGGCCTGTGCAGAAACCCGACAAAAGTTGGAGGATGACTGTTGGCTACCGACAACTGAACAAATTTGCCCCTCCCCTGGCAACCGCTGTCCCAGATGTAGTAACTACAACAGAGCGGCTGTCTGAAGAAGGTGTGGAGTGGTATGTGGTAATCTACCTGGCCAATGCCTTTTTCTCCATTCCAATAGCGGAAGAATCCCAGGACCAGTTTGCATTCACTTGGGAAGGGAGGCAATTCAAGAAATGGCCACCCCCATGAATAAAACTGAGACACAACGGTTCATGGGACTATTGGGTTACTGGAGGAGACACATACCTCACCTCCCAATGTTATTAAAACCGCTGTATGCCGTAACACGAAAAAAGGCCCACTTCGAGTGGGGAAAGGAACAACAGGTGGCTTTTGATGCAGCCAAAGAAGCCGTAGCTCAAGCTTTACCCCTATCCCTGCGAGTGCCTGGACAGCCTTTTGAGCTACAGGTATCCGTTACCAATGATACTGCAGTATGGAGTTTGTGGCAGGTTCAACATGGCACTCGTATACCGTTAGGGTTCTGGTCTAGAAAATGAGACACACAAGGTCGGGCGAGCGCAGCAAAGCTCCATAGTGCACTGGAAATGGTATATCACAGAAAAGAAAGAATCCCCCGACTACATGAGCATGTGGCTGAATACCCACAAACAGTTGAGAGTGAACTTACGCAGTCATCTGTCAGTTTAACCAAAGAGTCATCGATCTCCTGGGCGTATCTTTTGAACAGTTAACACCTGAAGAACGTAGCCATGCCTGGTTCACAGATGGCTCAGCGGTCTGGCGAAACGGCCTTCGGCAATGGCGAGCCGCTGCCTTCAATCCAAAAACCCAGACAATTGAGCATGATGAGGGCGTGGGAGGCTCCAGCCAGCTAGCAAAACTAGCAGCTGTAGTCCTTGCGTTAGAAGAGGAACAGCAACAAGTACACATATATACTGACTCATGGGCAGTAGCCAATGGCATGGCAAGCTGGATGCAAAACTGGCATGAACATAACTGGCAAATAACTGGGAAAGACTTGTGGGGAAAGCACCTATGGGAACAAATATGGTCCAAAGCCCAGAAGATGAAAATAACTGTGTAACATGTGGACGCTCACATGAAAAACACTTCAAAGACCTCTGAATATAATAACACCGGTGATAATATAGCCCAGGTACGGGCTGTCAAAGAAGCGGAAGAGGAAGAATATGGCATAGGCAAGTGGGCCCACCACAAATCTGGACATTTGGGCATTCAGGGTATGATACAATGGGCACGAAATAGGGGGTTACATTTGACTATGGACGGTGTTAAACAGATCATAAACACCTGTGAAATTTGTCAAAAGGTGAAGCATTTTCCCCTACAATGACAACCCGGTGCCCATATTAAGAGAGGGACTCAACCAGCACAAATATGGCAAATTGATTATGTAGGACCTTTACCATTGCAACAACGGTTCCAATATGTGCTCACTGCTGTTGATACCTATTCTGGACTTTTGATAGTTTATCCAGTGACTAAAGCGAATCAGCAAAGTACAATTAAAGGACTGGAGAATTTAATCACATACTACGGTGAGCCAGCAGAAGTACAGTCCGATAATGGGTCGCACTTCACAGGTCAAACAGTGCAACAGTGGGCAGTAGACAATGGGATCTATTGGATGTTTCACATATCTTACTCTCCGCAAGCTGCAGGGTTAATAGAACACATGAATGGACTACTTAAGCAACAGATTAAAATTAACTCCCACTAACACATTGCAAGGGTGATTAAAGGTCTTACCACAAGCAGTGCGCAATCTGAATCACCGACCATTGCGGGCGGGAACTCCTATAAGCCACATGTTAGGCAAAGTTAGTGTCCCTACTATTGAAAAAGGAAATCAGACTCAGGACACAGTTTGTGAAGGAGGAAAAGTGTGGGTGCAGTACCCCCAGAAACCCTTACAAGCAGGGGAAATCTTAGCGAAAGGAGAAGGAAACACTTATTGGGTGCTCCTGACTGGTCACGATATTCCTCTCTGTGTTGACAAGGGTAAATTGACTAAACGGGGCTGAATTAATATACTTATGCTTCCTCCCACAGGAATTCTGCCCAAAATGGCGACTTACCAACTCATGCTGGCAAGTGTCTGTGTCTCGTTATCTGTGACTGCTACTTCCATCCTCAAACACAGCATGGGATGGCCGTATAGGGTGGTGGTTAGCTAACGCAGATCGCACGCAAGACAATTTTACCTGTCCTTCCGGGCAAGCCTGCACTAATTTACATGAAATCGGATAGAGTCATGTTTGTATTACTAGTGTCTATCCCATTTATCTTGACCTCGCCCGTAAAGATCCTCCTCTAAATGCTTGCTTTCAAGATGTGTATACCATATATGACCTTCATTCTAATAGATCATATCGATTGGGACGATGGAAAAATGTTGTGCGTCATCGCACCGTCCTAGGCATTACTAACCTTCCTCCCACTGTAGACCTAACTCGTTTAGCTCAATTTCTAAAAGATAATCAAAAGGTCACTGACGAATTGAGCAAACGAGGGCGTACTCTTCATACTCTGCAAGTTGCTATGAGTTACAGTGAAAACACCTTGGTCAGAGTTGCGGCAACGGTCACTGACCTTACGGTACACCATTGGTGGGACATCTTTTACAGAGGGTCCCCCAAAAAATCCGCCGCTTTGAAGCTGTTAATACATCCTATAGTTGTCTTACTCATCGCGTTATTACTGATATTACTGCTCGTATGTATTCTTTGGTGTAGATTGCGAGCGTTGCTTCCGCATACTCAATGTGTAACTGATGATGTAATTACGCCTTCAACTCGATTATATTACTTAGAATGTCTAAATATCAAGAGTGGATTGTATTGTATAGGGTTAATCACATAGGGTTAATTATGATATTCTGACATTCACTGTGTGTTTTCTGCTTCATGCCTCGTGGAATGTTGTTGATGCTGAGAGAGAGACCTTGATGCGCACACCATCTTGTTAATGGGACGATCGGCGCCTCGAGGTCTCATGCTTTGTGGAAGAACAGCTGGGGCCTTACAGATTAGGAGTTGGCTATAAGCCACATGCACCCATGTAATAGTATAAAGGAACAGAACTGTCCAGTAGCTCTTTGAACTTCACCTTGGACCGTGATTCGCGAGCGGTGCCGGGACCCCCAAGGCTCCTGATCAGCCGTCGTTGCAGAGTTCCCGACCGGCCGAAGGCTGTGAGCTTTGTTGCATCTTATCATACTTCTCTTTTCTTCGTAAACTGTATTATGTTCCTTTTCTCTCAGTAAACGGTGTTTTATCTTTACTTCATTTGTCTTGTCTCTTATTTAACATTCATCCAGATCCCGAACCTGGATCTATTATTATCGATCCAAAACAGACTTGAACCCACAACCTTCTCACATCAGAAACAAATGTGCTGCCCACTGAGCCACAGCTGACACTATATCAAAAGTCATGGTCAGAATCCACACCTTGATACTTTGTGCTTGGTAGCCTTTTGACGCATGGCCAAATATGTTTGATTATTTACGATAGACACAGACTATTGAATTTAACTGATCCGTGCCAAGGACTGGTTTTCCCTCAGCAACTTTGAACTTGGTTAAAATTGGTTAAAGCTGAGGTAAACGCATTAGAGGAAATAACTTGCATTTATTTAACTCCTTTCACACCCTCAGGACACCCCAAAACACTTCACAGCAAATGAAGTACTTTTGGAGTGTAGTCACTGTTGTAAAGTAAGAAATGGGGCAGCGAATTTGCACACAGCAAATCTGTTTTAGTGATGTTGGTTGAGGAATAAATATTGGCCCCAGGACACCGGGGATAATTCCCCCTGCTCTTCTTCAAAATAGTGACCATGGCATCTTTAACATCTACCTGAGAGAGCAGATGGGGCCTCGGTTTAACATCTCATGCGAAAAACGGCACATCTGTCAATGCAGCACTCCCTCAGCACTGCGTTGGAGTGTCATTCAGGGTTATACGCTCAAGTCTGGGGAGTGGGAACATGAACCCACAACCTTCTGACTCTGAAGCGAGAGAGAGAGTGTTGGCCACTGAGCCACAGCTTACACCTTGGACATATACCCTCACACTTCATTGTCGGGTGCTGACATTGGCACAGTATAAAGGCATCTTTCCAGTTGCTGCCCGTTCAGTATAGATCCAGGCACTCCTGATTCTCAAGTCGGATGTCCGGATATTTCTGAGATGTAAAGCGGATTACCTGAACGCTGTTTTAAAAATAAATGTCATTTTTTTCTCCCCCTCAATTTGTTTTTGCGTTTGAGGATGTGGAGGTATCGGATGTTCAGAATCTCAATGAACTGTCAGCGGTAATAATGCAAATGTCGGACTCAGGCCATCTCTTTCCTCCCCTGTTCAGGCCTCCTGTGTGGTTTTTGACTAAATCCAACAGGCCGTTCAGGGGTCATGTCTAGAAGCATTTCTTCACACAAAGGGTGGGGGAAATTTGGAACTCACTCCCCCCCCCACAGAAAACTGTTGAGGCTGGCGGTCAATTGAAAATTTCAAAACATAAGAATTAAGAGCAGGAGTAGGCCACACGGCCCCTCGAGCCTGCTCCGCCATTCAATAAGATCATGGCTGATCTTCTACCTCAACTCCACCTTCCTGAACTATCCCTATATCCTGAGTTCCCAAAAATCTATTGACCTCTGTCTTGAATATACTCAATGACTGAGCATCCACAGTCCTCTGGGGCAGAGAATTCCAAAGATTCACCACCCTCTGAGTGAAGAAATTTCACCTCATCTCAGTCCTAAATGGCCGACCACTTATCCTGAGACTGTGACCCCGTGTTCTAGATTCCCCAGCCAGGGGGAACACTTTCTCACCATTAACCCTGTCAAGCCCCTTAAGAATTTTAAATGTTTCAATTAGATCACCTCTCATTCTTCTGAACTCTAGGGAATATAGGCCTCATCTACTCAATCTCTCCTCAGGACAATCCTCTTGTCCCAGGAACCAGAAGACTGCTAGATTTTTGTTAGGCAAGGGTATTCAAACAATGCAGAACCAAGGGGATAGATGGAAAGAAAGAAGAAAGACTTGGATTTATTTATATTGTAACCAATGGACATCTCAAAGTGCTTCTACAGCCAATGAAGTACTTTATTTGGGAGTGTAGTCACTGTTGTAATGTGGGAAACGCAGCAGCCAATTTGCGCACAGCAAGCTCCCACAAACAGCAATGTGATTGACCAGATAATCTGTTTTTGTTATATTGATTGAGTGATAAATATTGGCCAGGACACTGGGGATAACTCCCCTGCTCATCTTCGAAAATAATGCCATGGGATCTTCTTCGTCCGCCTGAGAGGTCAGACGTGGCCTCGGTTTAACGTCTCATCTGAAAGACGGCCCCCTCCGACAGTATCAGCCTTGATTTTTTGGTGCCCTGGAGTGGGACTTGAACACACAACCCAGAGGCGAGAGTGGCTGACACAGTTGCTTTCACCTGGGTTCAATATAATATTAGTTGTTTCCAATTGGGGTAATTTATTCAAATAGTTTTTCTTCTTTAGGGCCCCAAACATTCCTTCCAGGTGAAACAGCGATTTACTTGTACTTCTTTCAATTTAGTATACTGTATTCGCTGCTCATGATGTGGTCTCCTCTACATTGAGGAGACCAAACGCAAATTGGGTGACCGCTTTGCGGAACACCTCCGTTCGGTCCGTAAGTGTGACCCCAAGCTTCCGGTCGCCTGTCACTTTAATTCTCCGCTCCACTCCCACTCTGACCTCTCTGTCCTCGGCCTCCTGCACTGTTCCAATGAAGCTCAACGCAAGCTCGAGGAACAGCACCTCATCTTTCGTTTAGGCACTTTACAGCTTTCTGGACTCAACATCGAGTTCAACAATTTCAGACTATAGCCTCTGCCCATATTTTGCTCTGATGTATTTGTTTGCCATGGCAGCTGGTAATTATCCAGCCATTCACACCCTATCTCAACTAATCTTTTTCTAACTTCTGCCATTACCATCTCAAGTCGGCCCACCATCCCTTTTGTCTCTCTAATCTCTCCTGCCTTCCACCCATTCCTCCCCTCCCCCTTTCAGTGCTCCTTAAGAATTTGTTCATTTCGGACACTCACCAGTTCTGACGAAGGGCATTGACCCGAAACATTAACTCTGTTTCTCTTTTCACAGATGCTGCCTGACCTGCTGAGATTTCCAGCATTTTCTGTTTTTATTCGGCGTAATTTAATAATTAGTAGCTAAAATGGAGGTTAATAACCTGAAGAGTGGAATTATGATACAGATCAGGCATGATCTAATTGAATGGCGGAACAGGCTCGAAGGGCTGAATGGCCTCCTCCAGCACCGATGTCCATGATGCCATCAGTAAGAGCCCGGTGGAACCCACACTGTCAGCCATCTATTATCCCCGGCCTGATGCTGCTGCAAGTATAATATCACAGCATTCGTTTGATAATGTGTGCCTGCTTTCACACAGCATAAGCTATTATGTTGTGCCAAGTGATTGAGAGACATTCACAGCCACTTTATTTCTTAATTAACTGATATTGGAGAGCTAATGTGTCCCCTTCAAACCGCATGTGGGAAATCTGCATTATTGATGGTTGATTCTGTTGCTTTCAGCTTGGTTCAATACAATATTAGTTGTTTTCAATTGGGGTAATTTAATAGTTAGTAGCTAAAATGGAGGTTAATAACCTGCAGAATGGAATAAGTGGTAATTGGATTCTTTGGCACTTGAAGGAACCTTATACTTTGTTTTAGTTTTGCCATTTAAAAAAAACCTGACTGTACTGTAGCCTCATTTTCTTATAATTTGATGCTAATATCACTATGGTTTTCTTCCCTCGTCCCCCAAACCACATATTATTTATAGTCTTCCAAGCTAATGAGTCGAAGGCTGAAACTTTCCTACTGGCTGTGGTTGCCAGGGGAAGTTTGACGGGGCGAAGCTTCCGACCACACCCCTCCCAACTGGCCTGCCTCTGACTCCCGGGGTTGGACTGGTCTAAAGTTTTAATCAGTGGATCTTCCGGAGAAATTCCCGACTGCGCCTGGGAGTGCAGCACTGGGAGGTCAGAAAGCAGGGAGCCGGCTGCTGTTGGGGGAGACAGGCACCTGCGGCAGCCTAAAGGGTCAAGCAGCCTCGCAGCAGCAGCCTTGTAGCAGCCCAAACTCCAGCACAGCAAAGGTCCTACACAAATCGACACGAGTTGAATGATCAGTTAATCTGGTCTTGGTGGAGAGATAGATTTTGACCAGGACATCAGGACAACTCACCTGCTCTTCTTCAAAATAGTGACGCGGGACCTTTTCCCTCCACCTGAGATGGCAGATGGGGCCTCGATTTAACGTCTCGGCTGCAAGGTGGTCAGACTCACCTTGTCTACCTTCGTGGATTCTACTGGTGTAGGAGTGTGGGGTAAGGGTGAGATGTGGAAGGGGGGGTGTGGGGTGATGGGGGTGGGAGAGGGGGTTGAAGTTGGGGTGAGGGGGTGTGTGGTAAGGGAGTGTGATTAGTGGGGTGAGGGGGTGGGGGTGGGGAGTGCGTGTGTTGAGGAGGGGTTGGGAGGTGAGGGGGGTGGTGGAGGGGGTGTGTGGGGTGAGGGTAAGGTGGGGTAGGGGAGGAGCAGGACAGGGTGTGGGGTGAGGGGCTAAGGGGGCGGTGGGCATCCCAGACCCAGTGATACTACAACATCCTATAAATCCATCTTGTTGCCTGAGTACTTAGGTTTATAAGATGATGACGGGAATAGATTGTGTTCAAATTGATAGTTTGTCCAATTAGGGAGGACCAAGGGGTTACAACTTGAAGTTGTACCAGGGCCAGATCTGGGCGAGATGTCAGGAGGTGGTTCTTGTCCCAGAGAACACTGGGCCTCTGGAACAGGCTGCCGTCTCGTACGGTGGATGCTGATTGGCTGAGTTCCTTCAAGCGAGAGCAGGACCTGTTTCTGGCTGGGGCATCACCTCGTTCAACAGGTAGTTGCTTTACAACATTAATCAGTGTCAGAGTGGTCTCCTGGACTAGTTTCCATTGCCTCAGGGGATCGGAGAGGAATTTCCCAGATTTCTTATTCCCAAATTGCCTCTCCCAGAAGATCCCCTTTGGGGTGCGATTGGAGTGTATTTGGGGAGTCAGCCGTGACTCAATGGGTAGCACATTTGCCTCGGAGTCAGAAGGTTGTGGGTTCAAATCCCACTCCAGGGACTTGAGCACAAAAAATCTAGGCCGACACTCCCAGTGCAGTACTGCGGGAGCATTGCTGCCTTTCAGACGAGTCATTAAACCGAGGCCCCCATCTGCTCTCTCAGGTGGACGTAAAAGATCCCACGGCACTGTTTCAAAGAAGAGCAGGGGAGTTATCCCCAGTGTCCTGGGGCCAATATTTATCCCTCAATCAACATAATAAAAAAACAGATTATCTGGTCATTATCACATTGCCACATCATTCACATGCCTGACACAAGACTCCCAAAGCAAGCGCTATTATGTCTGTACTGTACCTATGAATGACTCCACAAAGCAATGTGTTGTACTCAAACTGTAGTGACCTTGGTCCTTTATTCCAAACTCCAGAGTGAGGCAGCCACATGGTGGCTCCCCTTTTATACAGCCCCTGCCACCAGGGCAGGACAGGAAACCCTGGTCTCCACCAGTTGCACCCTCTAGTGGTGCCAGCATGTATATACACAGTGTAAACCTTATTGATAGTACATCAAGTTTACAAGTCTCCATCTTATGCAACTATACAGTGATTACACAGAGAGTATATCTATAGTCTGCATATATAACAAGCACACTACTCGGAACTCCTTCACAGCAAATGAGCCCAAGGTGGGCAGAGGAAACGTTTCAAGGACACCCTCAAAGCCTCCCTGATAAAATGCAACATCCTCACCAACACCGGCAGTCCCTGGCGAGCGCAGGCAGCGGAAGGAGCGTGCAGCAAACCAGGTTCCGCATCCACCCTTTCCCTCAACGACTGTCTGTTCCACCTGTGACAGAGACTGTAATTCTCATATTGGACAGTTCAGTCACCTAAAAACTCATTTTTAGAGTGGAAGCAAGTCTTCCTTGATTTCGAGGGACAGCCTATGATGACGATGATGCTGTTTGTGGGAGCTTGCTGCAAATTGGCTGCCGCATTTCCCACATTACAACAGTGACTACACTCCAAAAAAAAGTACTTCATTGGCTGTAAAGTGCTTTGAGACGTCCGGTGGCCATAAAAGGTACCGTGTAAATGCAAGTCTTTCTTTCTTTCTTTCTGGGCATCACAAATTGCGTGGGACAGTTTGGATGGACCAAAGGGTCCTTTCCTGTCCGTCATTGCCTCACAGGTTCGTACGGTTCAGCATCTCCCTACATTGTCAAAGCTGTTTAGAGAATCCCTGGAGATTTGGGATTTTAGTTGTCTTTTTTGTTAAAGTATGGATAGAGTGGAAATTCATTTTGTCAACACAGCCTCATTAGTCATCCAGAGAGGAGTATTCAGTTGCACCGGTGAACATCAAACTTGTGAATTGCTTTGCACAACAGTTTATGTAAAAACATGTATTTCATATTTATGCTGATGACATTTGCCTCTTCCTGCAGAAGGAGCCCGCCTCGCTGGGAAGAAGGAACTCGCCTAATGAGTTCCTCGAGTTTTATGAGGAGACGGCAAATTAACACATTTGTGTTGAGTGTTTCAAAGATCTTCTGAGACCGGGTTTTTAGTGCTTTGACGACGCACATAGATTTCAATGGCTGCCCTTTGCATTAACCTGTTGTGTGAAAACCAAAAAAAAAAAGAAAGTTTTTTAAGAGAGAGAGAGAAAAAAACTTCCCCTGTAACCATAGAGGGAGCGCAATGTTGTTCTAATGTGTTTATCTATTTATGTCATTCCAAAGGATGAGAATTATGTGTGAAATAACGAGCAGCTGTGTTAAAAGCTAGGGAATGATGGTGGGATCTGTTGATAGCCTGGAATGTATCCCCCCTCCCTCCCTCTCTCCCCTGGTGATGAGTTCTTGATTGTGTGGGGCACTCACCTTTCCCAGCTTGCTGTGTGTGGTATGCTCCCATCAGAGACCACCCTCCAGTCATGGTCAGGACGTCAATCTGACCCTTTGAGCGTGCGGGTCAATGGCTGATGATTTGTGGGCACCTCGGGATCAAGGCAGTGACAAGTCTATTGTATGTTTTACAGGATGCAGTTCCAGCCTGTCTCCAGCAGCCAGCTCTCCAGAGGTACGCCGTAGAAAAAAGATACCTTTGTGCTGTTCTTCCGATTCAATTGAGTGTGGTCAGGGAAGGCCTCCTCAGTGTTAGCTTTTGGTAATGAGTTGTGCAGTGCAGTTGGGGCAGACTGCCCAGCCCGCGGAGACAATCTTCACATTCAGTTACGCCGGGGCTAATGGCTTTACCAGACACCTTCACTCCGTCCTGTTGAGAGGGAGCACTGGCTGTGCTCAACGCTCAACACAACATCGGCTCGAGCTGACACAGTGCATCCAACGCACCCAATGAGAGAGGGTTCAAGGCAACTCGCTCCACCAGTGCTTGTAGAGCTTGTATTTCCTACTTCTCTGGTACTAGGACAAGCTACATAGAATCACATAGAATGTGCGGCACAGAAACAGTACATTCGGCCCAACTGGTCCATCCCAGTGTCTATGCTCCACACGAGCCTCCTCCCACCTCCTCGTCATCTCACCCCATCAACATATCCTTCTATTCCTTTCCCTCTCATGTGTTTATCCAGCTTCCCCTTAAATGTATCCATGCTATTCGCCTCAATCACTCCCTGTGGCCGCGAGTTTCACATTCTCACCACTCTCTGGGTAAAGACGCCGCGAGCATGAAGAGATCAGGCGCAGGCAATGGAAGGAGTGTGCGGCAAATCAGTCCCACCACCCCCCCACTTCCCCCGACGAATGTCTGTCCCACCTGTGACAGGGTCTGTGGCTCGCTTATTGGACTATTCAGCCACCATAGGACTCACTTTAGGAGTGGAAGCAAGTCTTCCTCGATTCCGAGGGACTGCCTATGATGATGATGATATGATTGGATTTATTAGTGACTATCTTATATTGATGGCCCCTAGTTCTGGACTCACCCCACAAGTGGAAACATCTTATTTATGTCAACCTATCAAGCCCCTTCATAATCTTACAGACTTGTATTAGGTCACCTCTCAGCCTTCTCTTTTCGAGTGAATAGAGCCCCAGCCTGTTCAGTGTTTCCTGATCAGTATATCCTTTCAGATTTGCTATCACATATGAAGGAAATCCTTGGCTGTTGGAGTGCCACAGAGAGTTCACTTTTCTCCTACAGTGTGCGTGTGTGCTCGAAGAACTCGGGGAGTTATAGTGCAGGTTGCCAAGGTCAAAGAATCGCCCCAAATGATTTTCGGCACTTTCACCAGCCCCGCTGGGACCTCCCAAGGCCAACTTGTGGCAGGCAATCAGGTCTGGTCGCTGCACACTTCCTGGTTTCATTGCCCTAACAGTTTTCCCCCCTCCTTGTTTTCCTCTTGTTGCTTTATAGGGTCCTGTCGAGGGGCCTGCGTTTCGCATCGGCAGCTTTGTGAACGCAAGCGACGTCACGAGCGGCAACGGGGTGACGTCATGGCGCCGCTGATCGTGTCCCAGGCCAACACGTCAACAAAGTGGCAACCTCCCACAGTGCAATAGTTTGCAGCGTTGCTTAAGGCAACCCGCAGCCTTTCCCAGCAGCGAGTGCGTGCGGCTCAGGAACAAAACGTTCCCGTAATGGCAGATCTCCCCCCACCCCCCACCCCCCCCACACCTCACTCCCCCAAAGAACCCAGCCCAGATACTCGCTGGAATGCCCCTTTAATTATTAAAGGCGTAGTGCCCCCAAAATGGTACGCCTGCACCAGCACCAGCAGAGACCAATCGGAATGGCTTCTGTTCTACTGCAGGGATCCAGTCGCCAAATTCCCAGTAAAAAGTGCAAGAAAGACTTTCATTTATATAGTGCCATTCATGGCCTCAGGACACCCCTAAGTGTTTCACAGCCAATGAAGTGCTTTTGGAGTGTAGTCACTGTTCTAATGTGGGAAACGCAGCAGCCAAGTTGCGCACAGCAAGCTCTCACAAACAATAATCTGATAATGACCAGATAATCTTTTTTTTTTAAGTGATGTTGGTCGAGGGATAAATATTGGCCCAGGACACTAGGGAGAACTCGTCTGCTCTTCTTCAAAATAATGCTGTGGCATCTTTTAGGTCCACCTGAGAGAGCAGGCAGGGCCTCGGTTTAACGTCTCATCTGAAAGATGGCACCTCCAACAATGCAGCACTCCACTGGAGTGTCAGCCTAGATTCTGTGCTCAAGTCTCTGGAGTGATGCTTGAACCCACAACCTTCTGACTCAGAGGTGAGAGTGCTGCCCACTGAGCCATGGCTGACAATTGACAAATAGCGAGTAGATAATAGGTTGTGGTGCTGAATCAAACAGACCAGAAGGACTCAAACTTTGATTCGTGACCTGTGCTGAATTAAATAATCTTCACTGGTTGTTACAGAGTCGTGCCTTTCTAGAATGCCATATCACTGCTCTCAGAAACAGCTTAAAGTGTCTGGCACGACTCTGTAGCAACCAGTGAGGATTATTCCCTTTTTTTGAAATGCAGTCACTGTTGTTATGTGCCAGCACGGCAGCTGATTTGCACACTGCAAGATCCCACAAATAGCAATGAGATGACTGACCAGTTTTTGAGGGGGTTTGATTGAGGAAGGAGTATACGATTGGTCTCGGTGCTCCTGGATTAGAAACTGACAATTGTGTGTGTGTGAGTGTGAGGGTGTGAGGGTATGAGTGTGTGTGAGGGTGTGAGAGAGAGAGTGTGTGTGTGTGTGAGGTTGTGTGAGTGTATGTGAGGGTATGTGAGTGTATGTGAGGGTGTGCGTGTGAGGGTGTGCATGTGAGGGTTTGAGAGAGAGGGTGTGTGCATGTGAGGGTGTGCATGTGAGAGTGTACGTGTGAGGATGTACGTGTGAGGGTGTACGTGTGAGGGTGTGTGAATGTGAGTGCGTGTGTGAATGTGAGTGCGTGTGTGAATCTGAGGTGTATGAGTGTGAGGTGTGTGAGTGTGTGATTGTGAGTGTGTATAAGGGTATGAGAGTGAGTGTGTGTGTGTGTGAGAGAGAGAGTGTGTGTGAGTGTGAGAGAGAGAGAGAGTGTATGTGAGTGTGAGAGAGAGAGAGAGTGTATGTGAGTGTGAGAGAGAGAGAGAGTGTATGTGAGTGTGTGTGTGTGTGTGTGAGTGAGTGTGAGTGTGTATGTGTGTCCTGGGCAATATTTATCCCTCAACCAACATCTTTAAAAACAGATGATCTGGTCATTATCACATTGCTGTTTGTGGGAGCTTGCTGTGGCGCTAATTTTTTGTCATATTTCCTACATTACAACAGTGACTACACTTCAAAAATGTTCTTCATTTGTTGTAAAGCGCTTTGGGAACGTACTGAGGTCATGAAAGGCGCTATAGAAATGCAAGTCTTTCTTTCCTTAGTGTGTGTATGTGCGTGTGTATGAAGCCTGGGTGCAGACAGGATCTTGGTCAGATACCCAGGGGCTCGGACTCCGCCAGAGTTATACATGAGCCCCTAACATTGAGGCTGATCGCTGCGGTTCCCTTGTAAGCCCAGTTGAACGAACGTCCTTCGAGCTCCACAAACAATGCGACATGGCTAATATACAGAAGAGGGAATTGGAGTGTTAGCTTGACTGGTGCGAACTATAAAACCCACACTGTGAAAACCAACAATAGGGAGCCTGTCTCTTTAAATGAGCCTCATCTGGTTCGTGTTCCAGCGAGGCGCATTGCAAGCAGTTGTGTTAGTCACACGGGGGGGCCGGGGGCCGCCGGGGGAGAGGAGGTGAACGGGCAGGTCAATGGTGTTCAGGAAATCTCCACAAGAGTTGCGGCGGGAAGCAGTCAGGGCCCAAACCCGATTCTGGCAACGTTGGGGGAGAGGAGGAGTGGGAGAGAGTTCCCTCACTGCGCAGACAAAGCCACCGTCTCTGATACCGAATGTCTTTCCCCCAGGACCCCAGATTCATTCACTTACCTCAGTGCTTTTAACACTCAGGCTCGGCTTCCAGCTGATGGCTGCCCCTCGTTCCACAGCCTTCTCTTTCTCCCCCCCCCCCCCGCCCTGGGTTGAACAGCCCGGCACTCCGGAGTCTCGGTCCCTTTACACGGTTCTCCCAAGATTCAAAGAGGGGGGAAAAGGTTCTGAGCCGGTAGCCCCCCATATTGCGGAAGGGATCAGATGCTGGGATGGTCTCGGCGATGGGGGTACCGGGGAGGGGCGAGGGGGAAGCACTGTCGTAGCTGTGAACCTCGGCGGTGGCTGACCCCGAGAGTCGATGGCACACTGTTGAGGGGATGTGAGAGACAAAAGTTCAGTGTTGCTCACAAGGCCGACCAAGGTTTGGCAAGTCACACGCAGGTGGATTGCAGGTCACGTGTCCTGTGCGCACCACCCTCCGTCTCCTCCCCTCCCAGCGACAGCCTCTGCAAAGCACCTCCTTTTGTATTCCGGTCGGGGCGGCGAGATGGGGGGGTGGGGGTGGGCACGGAGGGGAGGATGGGGTGGGAGGAGGGGGTGGGAGAAGGGGGAGAGAGGGGGCAGGAAGAGTGGGAGAGCGTGAGAGAGATGTGGGGATGGAGGAGGAGAGGGAGGAGTGGCGGCAGGGACAGGAAGAATGGGGTGGAGGTAGCAGGGAGGGGGGATAGAGTAAGGGAGGGAAGAAGGAGGGAGGAGTGAGAGAGGAGAGAGAGGAAAGAAGAAGAAAGAAAGACTTGCATTTCTATAGCGCCTTTCATGAACACCGGATGCCCCAATGAAGTACTTTTGGAGTGTAGTCACTATTGCAATGTGGGAAACGCAGCAGCCAATTTGCACACAGCAAGCTCCCACAAACAGCAATGTGATAATGACCAGATAATCTGTTATTAGTGATGTTGATTAAGGGATAAATATTGGCCCAGGACACCGGAAAAAACTCCCTTGCTCTTCTTCGAAATAGTGCCATGTTCACCTGAGAACCAACAGCATCCATGGTGGGTTCAATTAGTCAGGTGTTGGTTCTCAGTTGCCTTCAGCTGTAAGTTGTTGTTATCTGATTGAATGTTAAGAGAGGAACTCCCTCGGTGTCACTGCGCGAGGGAGGGTTGGTGGGGAAATGCCGCAGCCCATCACTGCGCAGTGACTCCTGCTGCCAAGGTACAGGTTGGCGGATGCCGGGCGGGGACCTGGACTGTGCAGCCCCTACAGTCGAGCAGCAACCTTGCCGATATCACCTGGACTCACGAGCGGGGGGACGGTTACTCGGACGGGGTATGGGGGCCGGGGCGGTGCGGTGGGGAGTGAGCGCCCAGCTCCCACTCCCTCGAAACCACCCTCGGCAAGAGCCGGCGCCTTCAGGAGAGGAGGGGGCGGGCGGCGGGGGGGTCAGGGTTTGCGGTGGGTGGAGAGAAAGAGGGAACTGGCACGGCACGAATGCCAACTCGGGGGTTGGGAGGGGGGGTGCGAGGTATGGGGGGTTGGGGCCGACCAGACCCCGGGGGAGGGGAGTCTACGTGTTCGGAGGCGCACATCACATGACGAAAGAAATCTAAAACAAACAGCCATCCACAGTAACAAATAGTGGCCACTGAGTTCAAGGTAGTAATTCAATCCTGAGGGGTCTCCACTGACATTCATAAAGCATTTCAGCTTTGCTGTTTTGCTTTATAGCCTCGTCAGATGACCCTGATTGAATTACAGCCTTGTAAGTCTTCACTGCCAACTGCTATCCGCTGTATAATATTCATACGACATAATAATAAAGCTCCCGACCGATCTTACTCTCCGGTGTGAAAGCTCTCCTGTCATCGCTGAATGAAGTAGCAGTCATGATGTGTTGAGGATTATTCCCTGTCTCTGTATCCAGCTCCCCTGTAAGCACTCAGCAGTAAGCTGGGCTCGGCAGCAGCAGGAAGCATGTCTCTACTTTCATTAATCAATGTCACCCTCTTCCAGGCGTGATGTTCTCCTTCACCCATGTCCACCCAGCGAGGGGCTCCATCTCCTGTTTGCACGGCAACTCGGCCACGACGGACCCCTCTCCCTCTCTCTCGCGCGCTCTCTCCCCGGAGGATCAGGAATGGCTGTTAAAGCCATACGGTTCACGGGGAAGGTTTCCCAGCTCAGGATACGGGGAAAGGTTGGAGGGGGTGTGGGGGGGTAGGTAGGGAGGGAGCTGAACCGCTGCTGACCTGCTGACCATGGCGCACAGTGCGCGCCTGAACCTCCTTCTGTCGGGCCGCTTGACCAGAGACTTCCACAGGTGCTGGTCAGAACAAGCTGACCACTCCCATCCAACGCACTTCACCCCGAGGGCGGCAGCGTCCCCCATCATCACAGGCAGTCCCTCCGAATCGAGGAAGACTCGAAAAATGAGTCCTTAGGTGGCTGAACAGTCCAATACGAGAGCCACAGTCCCTGTCACAGGTGGGACAGACAGTGGTTGAAGCAAAGGGTGGGTGGGACTGGGTTTGCCGCACGCTCTTTCCGCTGCCTGCGCTTGTTTTCTGCATGCTCTCGGCAACGAGATTCGAGGTGCTCAGTGCCCTCCCAGATGTACTTCCTCCACTTAGGGTGGTCTTTGGCCAGGGTCTCCCAGGTGTCGGTGGGGATGTTGCATTTTATCAAGGAGGCTCTGAGGGTGTCCTTGTAACGTTTCCTCTGCCCACCTTTGGCTCGCTTGCTGTGTAGGAGTTCCGATTCCAGGCAGCGTTCCAACACCCCACCGCTGCCTCCATTTGCCATCACCCCATCGACAGCTTGGGACTCTTGCCATGTGGTGTCAGTGTAGCTCAGCACTCTCTCGCCTCTGAGTCAGAAGGTTGTGCGTTCAAGTCCCACTCGTGAGCACATAATCCAGGCAGACACTCCAGTGCAGTACTGAGGGAGCGTTGCACTGTCGGAGGTGCCTTTAAGCCGAGGTCCCCATCTGTTCTCTCAGGTGGACGTAAAAGATCCCGTGGCACTGTTCAGAGAAAAGCAGGGGGGGGGGTTATCCCCGGTGACCTGGCCAAAATTTCTCACTCAACCAATATTACGAAAAAACAGATTCTCTGGGTCATTTTCACATTACTGTTTGTGGGAGCTTGCTGTGCTTAGATTGGCTGCCGCCATTCCGACATTGCAACAGTGACTACACTTCAAAAAAGTCCTTCTTTGGCTGTGTGGTGCTTTGGGACGTACAAGGCATTAAACCAAGTCCCCATTGACCTGTTCTACTTTTAGATTTGTTTTGAGGCAGTGGACAATGGTGGCAAGACCACAATTTAATAGAATCATACAAATTTACAGCACGGAAGGAGGCCATTTCAGCCCATCGTGTCCCTGGCGGCCGACAAAAAATGTATTGCTCATTAATGCAATGGCCGATCTTCTATAAGTGAATGCTAAAGATCTCATGGTGCCATTTGGAAGAAGTGTGGGGATTAACCGGCCATCCATCTCACCGCCATTGGTGGGATCTTGCTGTGTGCACAACTGACATCACTGCGCGCCAGAAGCACTTTGCGGTGAGGCATCTCTGAGAGACGTGGGAAGACGCTGAATGCATTTCTTTTGTTCAGTGTCTTCTAGCGGAGCTGGGAAAGCTGGAGGCAAGAGTCAGCCTTGGGTGGTCTCAAGCACTCTGAGTACAAGGAGTGCTGGAGACAGGTTTCAGATAGGTCGTGCAACCTCTCTCTCGCTCTCAGATGTTGAATGTCCAGACAGATGCTGCACAAGGCTGATGAAGATTGCAGTCAATGGGGGAGTGGGAAACAATTGATAAAAGAAAACTGTGTGGAGGGATAGAGGAACGAAAGAGAAGCTGGACTTGAAAAGGGCTAAATCTGGCATGGAACGAGCATGACTACAGCAACAGTCCAATAATGACTCGCCTTTAAATATTTACAGTGTATTTAATTGGCCGTAACACAAGCGTGTCGCACTGCTTTCAACACGGAGTGACCTTTGACCGCTCAAGGTTGTCATACTTAAGCAGAGAAGATGGTATTTCCTTCTGATCTGAGCATTTCTCATCTGAAGCCTTTAGCAGATCGCTCAGTTCCGAGTTTCTTTTACAACTGTCCCAGTGGCTCAGCTCCTGAATGCGAACCTAATCCTTACATCCCACTGCCCCTCACCCCCCCACCCCCACTGTTTGACCCCTGGTCAGTGGGGAGCTAGGTGCCCTTAGTTCAGACAATGGTGGGGATGCGACAATGGGCCTCATGGCTAAGGAGAGGCAAAATCAGCAACACTTCCTGTTCCCAGCCGTTATCCGTCGAACCCTCACCCAGAAGGTACCTGCATGTGTGCGCGTGCAATATATTTGCTTTCTGGATTCTTTGCTTAAGAACACATTGCTATTAAGAACCAATTGGTTTATTAACAAAGGTTTACCAATCACACTACACATTACCAGTTCATCCACCAGGCTCACAACCACCTGGCCCATCGTGGATCCCCCGAAACCAACTGGCTGGGGTTTTATTGAGCCATGTGAACATCACGTGACTGGTTAATGCAACTCACAACTCAACAGCTCTACAACTATTTTAAGTCAACAGCTCTACAACTATTTTGTGCAAGAACATTAACACAAGTGCCCCCTGATTAAAGGGAGGGGGGGGTCACACTCCAGAAACTTTCAATCAAGTGCCCCCTTGTTTTTTTTTTTGAGGGCACCAAAAACACAAATTAACAATCCAACATAAAGGGAACCTTTGTCAAATCAAATCAAATTAAATCAAATTAAAATTCTGTTCCCGGTTGAAATGATGCACTCCAGTCCCTCTGGTGCCCACCTCTCGCGGAAGGCTGCCAGCGTACTGGTCGACACCGCCTGCTCCATCTCCAGGAACACGCTGGTGCTGATGTACCCGCGGAAGAGAGGCAGCCAGTCAACAGCTCTACAAACCCGTGAGCATACTCGCAGGTGCATACGTTACAGCGCGCAACATCAACTTCAGCCACGATGTGCGCCCCCCCCCCCCCACCATGGGGGAACAGCTTGTTGATGCTCAAAAGTCTAGGCTCAGTTCTAAAGAGGCAACATCTGGGCCGGATTTTCGTCTTGTTGCTGCCTCTGGCTTTGCCCCAGAGGGGCGGCAATGGTGGCGGTAAGCTCTTCTGGGCAGGCGGGCGGCTTCCAGCGTCCCGCCAGGGTATTCGGGGCCGGTTTTGACACTGGCTCCATTTTTGGCTCCTGCCCGACCTGTAGCGCCGCGTAGAGCGCCCCCTGCTGGGAACGCCTGTGGTAGTGGCAGCAGTGAGGCACGTAATTCCCACCTCAGGTAAGTGTGATTGTTTTGTTATTTTAGTTTTTTTGAGATTTATGTTGTGTGGTGTGGGCTATGTACTGGGAATGTTTTGGGTGTTTTTTTTCCAGCTTTCTTTTCTCTCCCCCAGACCTCTCTCAGAGTGCTCCCGGGCCGGCTGTTTAGCTCAGGATTTTCGCTTGCTCAGCCGGCCTAGCGCCCGAGGAGAGGTGTGTAACGCCTCCCTTAGCGCTCCGCCCCACACCCAGCTGCCCAATTTTGCTGACTGAGGCGCAAAGGTTTACAGGCGGTATCAGGACCGCCCCTCCGCCATTAACGCCTCGAAATCCGAAAAGCTGGAAATGGAGCCCTGTACAATCTCTGTCTGTGAGGTGCTCTCTCAGTGTCCGAAACAAAGAGAGGGAGCTGGTGAAAGAGCAGAGGTGGACAGAGGTAGGCAGTCGGGGTCTTTGGGGCAGAATCCCACAAGCCAGCAGCACAGCGACTGAAGGAATGAGAGGGAGAAATGGTGATAAGCCGTAAAGCATAGATAAGCTGCCGGGCCCCTTTGCGTGAGATGAAATGGATTAAAAATAACCATATTTATAGGCGTAAAACAGGAGACAAATTCCCTGACTATTTCCGCCCAAGAGCGAGTTCCCATTTTGTGGCAGTAAACAGGGTGTTGAGGACATTTGCATCTAGCTCGCCTTCCTGGGCCCTGAATTCACAACCGGACGCCGGGTAAACTGCGCAGGGTTAAAGTGACAAACTTGTGAAGGTTATGCAGGGCGTTAGCTTCAGTGGCAGGTTCTCAGTAACCCCGTGTATAGCCTGATCCCGACGGGATAGGAAATCTTTCAAACATTACGCACTGCTTCGCAAATTGTATTCCTGGACAGGAAGCAAGAAAACGGCTCGTCATCCCAACAATCATTCTCTCACCTCTTCCGGCCCACAATGCCTCCATCCGTGGCTAACTTTCTGCTTCTTAGTTTATCAATAGCACTACCGTCAGCACTACTCAGAACTTTCCGCTTTCATCTAGACTCCTGCAGGCCCCTCCACCTCTCTGTGACCTCGCTGTGCTGAAATTAAGATTCGTCATCACACAATTCCTCATCTACCTCATTCTCTGCCTGGGCCTCAAAACCTTCACAGAATCGTAAAATCTTGTAGCACAGAAGGAGGCCATTCAGCCCATTGTTCCTGTGCCAGCTCTTTGACAGCCCCACTCCCATTGCCCTGCAATGTTTTCCTTTTCTAGTATACGCATAGACACACACACACACACGCGCACACACGCACACACACCACACACACACAGACACACACAAACACACACGCACACACCACACACAAACGCACACACGCACACACACTCACACACACACACACTCACACGCACACATACACACACACACTCACACATACACACACGCACACACCACACACACACCACACACACACAGACACACACACACGCACACAGCACACGCACACACACACCACACACGCGCACACACGCACACACACATGCGCACACATACACGCGCACACACATGCGCACACACGCACACACGCGCATACAAGCACACGCACACACACGCACACGCGCACACGCACACACAGTGAAACAGATTCAGTAGCAACTTTCAAAGGACTTGAAAAGGAAAAATTTGCAGGGCGATGGGGAAAGAGCAGGGGGAGTGGGATTAATTGGATCACTCTTTCAAAGAGTTGGTACAGGCACGATGGGCCAAATGGTCTCCGCCTGTGCTGTATGATTCTATAGGGGTGGTAAAGACAGAGACAGAGACCGATAGCTACAGGCACGGTAAAGCCATGCAGGCCCTGAGTTCAGTTCCTGGTCTATGTTGAGTTGGTGTCAGTTGGCATGGAAGCGGGAGCACTCAGATTAGCCCAAGAGCCAGGCTGAGTTCGAAATGAGCCAGGCCTCCTTCTCTGATTGCCGTTGTGGGCCACTGGGCGAGGGCAGAATTGCCCTGCGGTTGTGTCAACATTCCACTCCAGAGACTCGAGCACAAAAATCTAGGCTGACACACCTAGTGCAATACTGAGGGAGTGCTGCACTGTCGGAGGTGCCGTGTGTCAGATGAGATGTTAAACCGAGGCCCCGTCTGCCCTCTCAGAACGTAAAAGATCGCACGGCACTATTTTGAAGAAGAGCAGGGGAGTTATCCCCGGTGTCTTGCCCAGTATTTATCGCTCAACCAACATCACTAAAACAGATTATCTGGTCATTATCACATTGCTGTTTGTGGGAGCTTGCTTGTGCGCAAATTGGCTGCCGCGTTTCCCATATTACAACAGTGACTACAAAAGTACTTCATTGGCTGTAAAGCGCTTTGGGATGTCCGATGGTTGTGAAAGGCGCTATATAAATGCAAGTTTTTCTTTCTTTTCTTTTATTCACCCTCCAGAGTGGCACTTGGACCTGGTGCTGGAGGGCTGTCCGGACACGGGGAATGGTAAGCCAGCAAGAATCGGCAGCTTCACCCTGAGCTGGGAAGGAAACTGGAGATAAAACACAAAGAAAGAAAGAAGTGAAGGATGGAAGCGGTGGGCCAGACGCACTGGCCTCCGTGATAGCGGGAGGGCGGGAAGGTTGATGATTTTAAGCCCTCCCTCGCACCATTCCCACTGGGTGAGGGGGTCTAACCTCGGAGCCACGGACGTCACTAGTGAACACTCCAGTGACTGCATTCCGAGGCCAGGAAAGGAGTTTGTTTCTGGCTGGCTGGGATTTTCTGGCCCTGGCCATTATTTATAGCTACCAAATGCTTAATGCAGATTATGATAACTTATCCATATCATTTACTTGAATTCCATCCCAAATCGCACAGAGCTGGCATCAAATAGAACTGCCAGCGTTTCCAACTTACTTGGCTTTGTTTTTCCAGCTGTGCTCTTTCCTGTCTGATGTTCCAATTTCTTATGTAATATTTCATGCAAGCATACTACACACACGCACACAGACGCACATGCACGCAAACATGCGCACACAAACACGCACACACGCACGCACACAAACGTGCACACACACACGCACATGCACGCGCACATGCGCACGCTTGCACACACAAACACACACACCATGCACACACCCATGCGCATGGTTGCACACACACAAACGCGCACACGCACACATACACGCTCACATCCTAGCACACGCACACACACGGACACACACGCGCACACACATGCGCTCACAAACGCATACACGCGCACTCTCGAGCACACACACAAATACACTGAAACGTACATATACACGCGCACACACGCACATACACACTGGCGCTCACGCGCATACATACACGTGCTCAAACATGTGCAAAAATATGCATATACACACACACACACACACAATGTTGCACATACACACGCACCTTTCTAAAACTGTGTGTGTACTTGTTCCACTTGCAAGAAAAAGTATTTTTTTAGTCAGCGCTGCCAAATTTGGGCAAGTCCCAGGCCATGTACCTGAGACATTCACGCCAATGACTAAAGTAAATATGACCTAAAGCTGGCTGCCAGATACCCCTCAGATTCTAAAGTCTTACCTCAGAACTTAACCCTTTGATTCGCAGGTCAGTCTCGTGGCACTTCCGTGTACCACCTCTACATGGCAAATCTTTCCCTTCTGTCTCAGGACTGAACAGAAAGAAAGAACTTTCATTTATACAGCGTCTTTCACAATCTCAGGACATCCCTAAGCAGTTTTACAGCCAATGAAGTATTCTTTTTTTGAGGTGTTCTCAGTCACAGTTATAATTTATTTGCTTCTTGGGTTCTTTGCTTAAGAATTCATAGCAACATATTAGTATTAAGAACTAGTTGGTTTATTAACAATCACACTACACATTACCAGTTCATCCACCAGGCTCACAACCACCTGCCTCATCGTGGATCCCCCGAGCCTAACTGGCTGGGGTTTTATTGAGTCTTGTGAACGTCACGTGACTGGCTAAGGCACTCACAACTCAACAGCTCTACAACTATTTTAGTTGCACCTCTAAAGCAATAAATCAGTAAATCAAGTGCCCCCTGACTAAAACCAACAAACTTAAACAAATGAAACTTTAGACATTACGCGGTTCAAATTAAAATTTGGTTGCCGGGGGTGATGATGCACTCCAGTCCCTCCGGCGCCCACCTCTCGCGGAAGGCCGCGAGCGTACCGGTGTACACCGCGTGCTCCATCTCCAGGGACACCCTGGCTCGGATGTAACCATGGAAGAGAGGCAGGCAGTCGGGCTGAATGACCCCCTCGACCGCCCGCTGCCATCAATAGCTCTACAAACCTGTGAGCATCCTCAGGAGTGCATACGTTACAACAGTCTTTTGCGAGGAGCGATAGTTTGGCCATCTAAGTACGACACTTCACGTGGGTTTTTCACTCTCCGTTTGGGACACAACCTCTGAAATGGATAAATTAGAGAGAGAAAGAAAAGATCGTGAGAAAGCTGGCTTTGAAACCGCTGGCCCACAGGATGAATGCACATCCCTGTGTGATACTCAACCACACTGACCAGGAAGGATTGCCGGAGCCCGCTGATCTCAGTTGGGTCATGACAATTCCAATTGTCAGCCGTGGCTCAGTGGGCAGCACACTTGCCTCCGAGTCAGAAGGTGTGGGTTCAAGCCCAACTCCAGCGACTTGAACACAACATATAGACTGACCCTTCAATGCAGTGCTGAGGGAGTGCTGCATTGTCGGAGGTGCCGTCTTTCAGATGAAACGTTAAGCTGAGGCCCCGTCTGCTCTCTCAGGCGGATGTAAAAGATCCCATGGCTACTATTTCGAAGAACAGCAGGGGAGTTATTCCCGGTGTCTTCGCCAATATTTATCCCTCAACCAACATCACTAAAAAAACAGATTTCTGGTCATAATCTAATTTCTGTTTGTGGGAGCTTGTTGTGCGCAAATTGGCTGCTGCGTTTCCTACATTACACCAGCGACTGCACTTCAAAAAGTACTTCATTGGTTGTAAAGTGCTTTGGGACATCCTGAGCTCATGAAAGGCGCTAAAGAATGCATGTTCTTTCTTTCTCTGCACTTACAAGCTACAGAGAATAAACATCACACAGGCTTCCCACTCCTGATCCCCATCGGGGAAGAGCACCTTGGTGTCTATCCGGTTGAGGACAGACATGGCACAGCTGCCATGCCAACACGATTTGCCAAAATCAAACACCTCACGCTTGAAGAATGGTTCATATGGGTGAGGTAGTGGCGGGCACAAGTTATCATATCCCAGAACAAGATAATAGCTGTAACTGTATGTTAGCTTTGCTCTGTAACTGCACAGTTACTATGCTCTGTAACTGTATGATAGCTTTGCTCTGTAACTGCACAGTTACTATGCTCTGTAACTGTATGTTAGCTTTGCTCTGTAACTGTATGTTAGCTTTGCTCTGTAACTGCACAGTTACTATGCTCTGTAACTGTATGTTAGCTTTGCTCTGTAACTGTACAGTTACTATGCTCTGTAACTGTATGTTAGCTTTGCTCTGTAACTGTCCAGTTACTATGCTCTGTAACTGTATGTTAGCTTTGGTCTGTAATGTTAGCTTTGCTCTGTAACTGTACAGTAGCTATGCTCTGTAACTCTATGTTAGCTTTGCTCTGTAACTTACGGTTAACAAGATGATCAGACAGACCTGGACCGGGGCGAGGTCATTGTCGCATTAAACAGCGGAACCTCACTTTTCAGCACCATGAAAAAAAATAGATTTACAACTTCATGCTGGAAGTCACGGACATTTTGCTGAATATCTTTTGACAATATCATGGTTTTTATTGGCGGTTGTGGCAGCAGGTAGCCGGGGTACAAGGAGATATTAGCTCTCTGATTGATGATTTGCAGGAAACAGGTTTTAGTGAGGTCCTGGGGCAGTCTCTCTCACACCTGCTGCTGCGCTTCAAACAGAGTCTCACCCTGTGTGTGTGTGGGAGGGCGGGGCGGTAGTTATCCGAAAGAGATTTTGTGACGTTCACGTAGAATAGAAACTTAGAATGATAAGGCACAGAAAGAGGCCATTCGGCCCACCGTGCCTGTGCAGGCTCTTTGAAAGCGCAATCCAATTAGCCCCACTCCCCCTTTCTGCTCTTTCCCCGTAGCTCTGCAAGTGTTTCCCCTTCAAGTGTCAGCCGTGGCTCAGTGGGAAGCAACCTCGTCTCTGAGTCAGAAGGTTGTGGGTTCAAGTCCCGCTCCAGGGACTTGAGTGCATAAATCTAGGCTGGCACTCCAGTGCAGCCCTGAGGGTGTGCTGCACTGTTGGAGGGGCCGTCTTTCAGATGAGATGTTAAATCGAGGTCTGTCTGCTTTCTCAGGTGGATGTTAAAGATCCCATGGCACTATTTCAAAGAAGAACAGGGAGTTATCCCTGGTGTTCTGGACAATATTTATCCATCAATCAACATAACAAAAAAAAATTATCTGGTCATTATCACATTGCTGGGAGCATGCTTGTGTGCAATTTGGCTGCTGCGTTTCCCACATTACAACAGTGACTGCACTCCAAAAGTACTTCATTGGCTGTGAAGCGTTTGAGATGTTCGGTGGTCGTGAAAGGTGCTGTAGAAATGCAAGTGTTTCTTTTTCTTTGATATATCTAATTCCCTTTTGAGCAACAAATATAATTATATCCTTAGGAAAACAGAAGACTTGTAATTCATTAGTAACTTTCTTTACATCTCTCGGAAACTTTTCGTAACCACGTCACATGCAACAAATGACTTTGAAATATATTAATTTTTGCTGCTTTGTAAGCAGACGCGGTGGCCTTTATGCACACTGTGGCCTTTTTGCACACTGTGGCCTTTTTGAGCCCAATAGGAAACAGCCATGAGATGGACGACCAAGTCACACTGCCTCTTGGTCGCGTTGATTGAGGGAGGAACGTTGACCAGGACACCCCTAAATGCTCCTTTCCCCGGCACAGCATTCCTTAGTGCGAAGAACATAGAGAGAAAAATTAAATTAAAAGCAATGCTAACCAGGATGCGAAGGGCTTTTAACCGCACCCACGCGTGTCTGCTTGATAAGAAACATTTTTAACAAATGCATTCTTCTCGATCAACTCCGACTGCAATGACCCAGTCAGCGCTCCAGAATGAAATGAGCTAACAGGTAACTCGGCAGAATCACAGGAGAAAGGTGATCCTTTATGGTGTGGTCTCCCCACATGATGGATGGCCGTTGGATTGAGACGGAGTCGGGTTTCATTGAGTCTGGATGTGCTGAGCATCTGATACCCCGCCTGCACTTGATTGATATTATCAGGGATGATTTAAGCTCGCGAGCAGGAGATCCACAGTTGACCTTCACTGTAATGTGTACAGAGGTGATCCGACGGGCTGGAGGTGGGGGAGGGGGGGCTGGGGAGGGAGGGGGTTGGTAGTTACTTCCTCTGTTCCCACAGCCAGTTGATCTCATTGAGAGCCTCTTGGGTCCTGTGTCTCCTTCGTCTGCAACCTGCCCGCTTTGAGAATCGAGTGATTCTGTTGCTCTGCCCCCCTCCTCCGTCTTCTGAATGGGACGTTAAACCGAGGCCCCGTCTGTCCTCATAAAAGATCCCGTGGCGTTATTTCGAAGAAGAACAGGGGCATGCTCCCTGGTGACCCGACCAATTTTTAATCCCTCAACCAACATCAATAAAAATCATTATCACCTTGCTGTTTGTGGGAGTTTGCTGTGTGCAAATTGGCTGCCTCGTTTCCTACATTGTTTTTATTCATTCACGGGAACTGGGCATAGCTGGCATGGCCGGCATTTATTGCCCATCTCTAATTGTCTTTGAGAAGGTGGTGGTGAGCCACCTTCTTGAACCGCTGCAGTCCGTGTGGTGAAGGTGCTCCCTCAGTGCTGTTAGGGAGGGAATTCCGGGATTTGACGATGAAAGAACTTCCAAGTCAGGATGGTGTGTGATTTGGAGGGGAACACGGAGGTGATGGTGTTCCCACGCGCCTGCTGCCCTTGTCCTTCGAGGTGGTACTACCCTTCAAAAAAATAATTAATTGGCTGTAAAGTGCTTTGTGATGTCCTGAGGCTGTGAAATGCGCTATAGAAATGCAAGTTCTTTATTTCAAGTTGGCTTCACCATCACTGGAAAACAGCCTGATCAAATTGGAGCTTTATGATAAGCAGAGTGGATTAATATCAGGTAATAAATTGTTAATTTATTACACCACTGTAAAATCATAGAATCACAAAATGGTCACAGCACAGAAGGAGGCCATTCGGCCCATCGAGCCCGCGCCGGCTCTCTGCAAGAGCACTTCAGCTAGTCCCACCCTCCCGCCCTTTCCCCGTATCCCTGCTATTTTTTCCCTTCAGGTACTTATCCAATTCCTTTTTGAAAGCCACGATTGAGTCTGCCTCCACCACCCTTTCAGGCCGTGCATTCCAGAACCTAACCACTCGCTGCGTAAAAAAAGTTTCCCCTCATGTCGCCTTTGGTTCTTCTGCCAATCACTTTAAATCTGCGCTCTCTGGTTCTCGACCCTTCCACCAATGGGAACGAGTTTTGTTTGCCGTATACCAGCTAGCTGGTAACCACACCGAAAGGAAGTCAAACTAAAAGCCCAAAGACAACTAGAATCAAGCCACCCCATTAAACTTCACCTCATACCTTATTGAAACGAATGCCATGGTTGCGAAGTTGCAGTATCACCTGGGGGTGCAGGCGACAGTTATAAACTGCAGCAGCAGTGCAGTATCGCAGGCTCGTGGTGCTGCCAAGATATTTCAGTGAATTACAGGAGATTTGTTACCTTGTGTAAAACCAAGTTGTCAGTGTCTTCTGCAAAGCCCCTTCAGGTAAACACTTGACTGTTGCCCTCACTCACTGCACTCAGTATTTATATCGGTACTGTGTGCAACCACCTGTGGCTCTTCTCAAACAACCTACAGTCTATTGGGAGGGAGGTGCGGGGAGGGGGGGAGCAGGGAGGGGGGCAGGGAAGAGGGGAGGAGGGGGCGGGGAAGGGTGGGGAGGTTGAATTGTTTGCTATCTCCCCCCGCTTCCTCCAATTTTTGGCATGGGCTATCTTCACTTTCAACCCCTTCCAAACAGATTAAATGCCTTAATTGAGGGGAATCAAGGGACATGGGGATCGGGCGGGAAAGTGGAGTTGAGGTCGATGATCAACCAAGATCTTATTGAATGGCGGAGCAGGCTCGAGGGGCCGCAGGGCCTACTCCTGCTCCTGTTTCTTATGTCCTCGTGTTCTTAAAAGCAGAAAATGCTGGCAACGCTCATCGGGTCAGGCAGCATCGGTGGAGAGAGAAACAAGAGCTAACGTTTCAGGTCGATGACCCTTATGATGGAGCAGGTTTTTAAGCAAGTGTCGGAGCAGGGAAAGGGAGAGGGGAGGAATAAACAAAAGGGAAGGTCTGTGATAGGGCGGAGGGCAGGAGAGATTAAATGAGAAAAGGGATGATGGTGCGAGGCAAAAGGAGATGGTAATGGGATGAGTAAAGGTAGAAAAGATGGGTCGAGATCGTGACATTTCCCCAAGACGCGGGCACTCCTGTTATTTTTCAATTGCCCCCCAATTTACACTTTCTTTTAATGATTCACACACGGGATACGGGCGTCGCTGGCAAGGCTGGCATTGCTTCCGCATCGCCACTTCCTAGCGGTTTGATCCAACCTTAGAGCAGCGAAGGTTAAGCTGGAGAGTGGACAGCGGTCTTTAACATCATGAGGGGTTTTGGTCGGGTAAACAAGGAGAAAGTGTGTCCACTGGCAGGAGGGTCGGTAACCAGAGGACAGATTTAAGGTAACTGGCAAAAA